>NC_054371.1:105865374-105987874 GCF_017654675.1 Xenopus laevis | reverse complement strand
TTCTAATCGGTCCAGTGGAAAGTCTTTCAGAAGTGTGAAAGCTTTACAACCAGCTTCTTTAGAGTTCAGAAATGTATATTATAAATATTTTTTTTTCTTTTGGGCTTATATTTAATTTAAAATAGTGACCTTCTGTAGGAATAATAATAAAGGATCATCTGGGCAAAAAAACATGCCTTAACAAAACATTAAGATAATAAACCCTGTTTTCAATAGTTTGTCCTATCTATTTTTGGTGAAAATACAAAAAGAATAAATCAAATGATCCAGGGAATATATATGGCCTGTATAACTAGAGTGATGTTATGCTTTTGTACATAAAAGAGCATCCCAAAATGCAAATGCAACATGGATTTCCATAACCAGATACATGAGCAGCTGTCTATGCAACAGTAGCTGTGTGTGCCAGACAGAAGAACACTGGGAAAGAGAGTGGCATGAAGGTCTGAATGCAATAAAATATGTGCTCCAGTGTAATACTAAAACAGTGCCGTGTACTAGATCCTAACTAAGATATAATTAATACTTATTGATGTAAAACAATCCTGTTTTTTAGTAGAGTTAAGTATGGAGATTCAAATTATTGGTAAAATCCCAGGACTTGAGCATTCTGGATAACAGGCCCCATACTTGTTTTATTTATTGTTCTCAGTGTAGAAGCAGATCACTTTTCATCCAGTAGAAGGAGCTGTAGATTGTGTAACATCAAGTTCACTGAATGTAACTTTTCCATCTATAATTCTACACAGTTAAAGCAATCAGTCCCAACCAACTGAACAAAACCTATTATCTTACACATTGTGCATCTTTATTTATATAGCAAAAATGTTATTAAGGGATCTTTCTAATAAAAAAGCTTCTTTAGTGGATAAGTTTTGTACATGTTGGCTATTAGGGTCTGTTAGCTTGTTTTCCAGCAGTTGGCATAAAATGAAGTGAATTAAATCCCTTTATCAGCAGTGCAGTCCATCCACACAGACACCGCATGACACAAACAAACATGAAGGACACAGGAGAGTCCTGCACGGGTCTAACCCCTAACCCAACTTAAACCCGCCACATTCCCCTACCCAGTGCCACTACCCAACCTGGACCCTATAAAGTTAAACTTCCCTTCCGATCCGGGACCTGCGAAACTAGACGTGACGTCATTGTAAACCCGGAAGGGACATCACTTCGGCGCCCGATCATCAGGAAAGGTATTTCAAAAATAAAAAAACTACAACGCTAGGGAGGGTGGGAGGGACCAGTCCCGCACAACCGCCGGGAACGTTAGCGCTTTGCGGGTATTTCGCCGGTGCAGGACTCTAGCACACAGCACCTGCAAACCAGGTAGTGATAATTCATTCTTAGATCTAAGAATGCTAACAGCTAAACGGGGTACTGCCCAAATATGGCAGCCAGCACATAGTGAAATAGATAGATGGAAAAAAAAATCATTTCTGATGTTGGTATCTCTTTAAAGCAACCCCTGGGCCACCATCAGGAGGGTATAGGTGGACTGTAAGACTAAACTTACTTTTACAGCAATGATACATATATTGCAGCTGCTTATAATTCAAATTCCTCTATAGTTCCTAACCATTACCCCCCCATGAAATGATTTGTGAGTTTGAATCATAGTCATTGTGGTTTTTAAAGAAAAACATCTATCGGGTTCAACCTTTTGTCCAAGCAAAACCTACCTAACTGATGGTCAGTTGTTTGTGTAGTGCATACAAGGAGCGTGGCTAAACATTTTGGTACTTGGAGTTATGGGGACAAATAACTTGTAATCTCAGGGCACCAAGATTTCTGATGGCGGCCCTGAGTGACCATGTCTAGACCATTCTATAGCACAAAAAAGAGCTGGATATCAGTAAGATCACTTACCTCACTAGAGAATTTCCCTGCTAAAATTACGAGCCCCTGTACTAAGGCTTTCAGACATTTTCCATTCAAAACAGAGGGAGCCACAGGAGGTGACTTTGTTACTGTCTATAAAGAACCATGTGTGCTACAACAGCTTGTTTCAGAATACAGAAAATGGGTTTATTTCATGTTTGCTACCCATTCAAAACTAAAAGTATGAGACATACCTTAATGTGCCATTGCAGGAAAAATGGTAGGATGCATAGACAAACGTTATTCAGTTGCAGATAATGCTCCAGTTCTAACATCCTAGATAAGAAGATGGTGTTAAAAGTTGAAAGATTAAATACAGTTAGAAAAGGTACACCAATATTGTACACATAAAAAACTATACACAGACGTATAGCTGTGTAACACTCTAGTCCAGTGATCCCCAACCAGGGGTTTACAAGCAAGTGCAACATGTTGCTCACCAAATCCTTGGATGTTGCACTCAGTGGCCTCAAAGCAGGTGATTATATTTTGATTTTATGCTTGAAAGAAAATTTTAATTGCATAATAACTGGTTGTACTGCCAAGTAGAGCCTCCTCTAGGCTAACAAGCCATATTGGGACTATCAAATAGCCAATCACAGTCCTTATTTTAAACCCCGGGAACTTTTTTCATGCTTGTGTTGCTCCCCCAACTAAAATGGTTCAGCCAATATCCATGCATCTGGCCACCTCCATGAGATATACTGTACTTGAGCATTAACGGAGACATGTACTTTTAAATAACTTGACAGCATAAATATCAGGTACAAAACAGAGCACAAGACAAAAGCTGATATCCCTGAATTAAAACCAAAGAATACAGTAAAAAAATATTATATATATATGACCATGGAACTTTTGAAAATGTTAACCATTCGGTTATTTCTGAGATTCTGCTTGCTACAAAACATAGCAGACACAGTAGCTTAATCAAACATACAAGATATGTTAAGCTTAGAGGGTTTCTTGCACCCACACTATAAAACAAGGTTTATAATTACTTCAGAACACTACTGCATGTACAGGTATGGGATTCATTATCTGGAAACTTGTTATCCACAAAGTTCCTAATTTCAAAGACCTCCCATAGACCAAATTTTTAAAAACAATTTCCTTTTTCTCTGTAGTGATTAAACATAACTTTGTACTTGATGCAAAATAAGATATATTTAATCCTTTTTGGAAGCAAAATCAGTCTATTGGGTTCATTTAGGGTTGTTCACACTTAAATTAACGTTTAGCATGATGTAGCGAGTGATTTTCCAAGTTAATTTGCAATTGGTGTTCATTGTTTATTATTAGTAGTTCTTAAGTTATTTAGCTTTTTATTCAGCAGTTCTCCAGTTCACAATTTCATCTGGTTGCTAGTGTCCAAATTACCCTAGCAACCATGTATTGACTGGAATATGAATAGGAAAGGTCCTGAATAGAAAGATGAGTAATAAAAAGTAGCAATAACATTAAGGGGCAGATTTATCAAGGGTTGAATTTAGAGTTCATGGGAGTTTATAAAAACTCCCATAAACTCGAAATTCAAGTTAAAATTGACCAATCTAAATTTTTTTTAATTTTTTTAAAAAAAAACTCGAAACAAATTTTAACTATTACCTAGTCGAATTTCACTTAAAGAAACTCGAAAATTCGAAATTGCAAAATTCGAATTCTCACTTTGAAAATTCTAATTCTCACTTTGACTCTTGATAAATCTGCCCCTAAATGTGTAGTACAGAAAATTTGTTCTAGATGGTAGTCAGTAACCCCCATTTGAAAGCTGTAAAGAATCAGAAGAAGGCAAATAAATTAAAAATATAAAAAAAGAAAAATTGAAGACCAATTGAAAAGTTGCATACTAAAAGTTAAATTAAAGGTGAACCACCCCTTTAAGGTATGGAGATCCAAATTATGGAAAGATTTTGATAGTAGGTCCCATACCGTAATTTGAAATACATGTCAAACCCTATAAATACATATAGCATACAAATCTATAAACTACACTAAAACTGTTAAATAAGTCTAAACCAAAGAAATAAAGAAAGGAGTTGAAGCCAAAATCATTGAATGGGCCAAACTTCATAAACATATAATGTAGTTACCTGTAGTGATGCGCGGGCCGACCCAATACCAGCGGTTCGGGTCGACCTCGCATTGCTCCTCGCGGGTGGCAGGCTTCAAATGCCGACTTTTATAGTATCGCATCTGCTTGCCCCGCCCCTTTTGTAACGTCATCGGCGGGGCAGCTCGGGTCTATAAAAGGACCCCGGAAGCATGGGTGCGCGCGGGTTGGAGCAGGGCAGGCTAGGGTTGGGTGCGGGTCAGGAAAACCCTGACCCGCACATCACTAGTTACCTGTCCATTGATATACAAACTGTATTGTTATGTATAGTGTCTTTTCATTCTAAAAGCATCCATGATGAAATACACATATATAAAATCATATGAAATATTTCTAGGCATCTGGGAGATACACTGATTAGAATCTTTTTTCTTTGATTTGATGTCCTTTGTTTGTAATTGTTACGGTATTATTGTACAATGATTACATAACAACAATGCATAATAATAACATGCAGTGTAATTTTTTGAGCATGCTGTAAATTGGTACAGACTTTACCAATAAATTCTCAGAACACTACTGCATGCAGTGGCATGGAAGCAAAACCAACCTTTTGGGTTTATTTAATGTCAAAATGTTCTAGAAGATATAAGGTATGAAGATCCAAGTTACAGAAAGATCCGTTATCCAGAAAACCTAAGGTTCCATACCTGTACTACAAATGTGCTTATTATGTTATCTATGTGGTAAAGCAATTCAGATTTTTAGCTGTAAGACAACAGGGTGAATATGAAGCCTGGTGTTGTTTATTGTATGCATGTATATTTTTATTTATATATCGCACAACAATAAATAAATAGAACAGGAATCATTACAATAAAAAAACAACATACAGTTGCATTAAAGATTAAGTATTAAAGATACAAGATGAAGGAGGTCCCTGCCCTGTAGAGTTTACAATCTAAGTTTGCTAAATTAAGTTAATTAAATGCATCTTTTATAATTTAAGAGAATAATGGTAATCACCAACAAATCAATCTGTCTTGTCCAGAAATGGCATCAGAACAAAGAGCAGAATCCAGCTTGGAATAAAAACTGATATTACACTATCGGTTCTTCCCAGTCCTGAATTCCAGTACAACTAACCTACGGCTACACTGCGACTGCGACTCTCGTCCCACAACTGACACCGACAGCAATATTCAGCGGGAGATGACTTTTTTGGGATCAGGATGGGCATCACCAAGTTACATTCTCTAGTCCCACTATTACGAAATCAAGACCTGCCAACGTCTACTCCACAACACAAAGTTTACTGTTACCCGAATCGCTCAGCTTTTCTGCCCAAATACTAAGAAAATGGGAGACTGCCCCAAAACAAAGTTTTACTCCAAATTACTAAGGCATAAAAAAAACTTTTAACTCACCTTGCCTGCTCACCGTGTAAGCACTGTGCACTCACTGTCACAAGCCTGACAAGTGAGAAATCACATGCACCAAACAGCAACGGGACCCACAAATTAGACCCTCCTAGTAGGAGGAGCTTTGCAGCATCGCTAAACCTGCTGTTGTGACCACGCCCCTGATAGGTACATCGCGCTCCTGTCTTAATTTTTCTTAAGCATTCGATCGTGCATGTAGGTAGAGGACAGATCTGTACGGGTTGAGATGTAGGCTACGTACCATTCAGCTGTCCCAGATTGTTCCGCTTTGCCTGGTTCCTCTTAGATTTATCCCGGACAGGTCTCTGCACGTCAACATCCAAGATACCTATCCATTTTGGAACGCACGGCCATTTTGTAATTAAACTGAGAGCAATAGCCAAGCAGTGTGAGAGCTTGAGAGAAAAATATTTTGGGTATTTTGTTCAGGTCTGGACTGAGATTCAAAATAGGCCCTGACATTTTAGGTACACAGCGGCCCAATCAGCAGCCCAAACAGCAGCCCAAACAGCACCCACCAGCCCAATATATAGTGATTGTCTATGATAAGTACAGCAGCTCCTCTGCCATTTGCCAGAACACACAGATTGTCAGTCTGGGCCTGATTTGTTTGTGCAAGTGTAGGTGAGGAAATATATTGGAATTGAGTACTACTCTGCAATTTTTGGAGTTATCTTACTGACGTCTGGGGTTAGGTTGACCCCTTTTCTGGAAAAAAATACTGGCCTTCCTATATATCATACCTCCCAACACTTTGGAAGTAAAAAGAGGGACAAAAATTTTTTTTCCGCACGTAGCGCAGCAATTTTTTTTTGACCACACCCCTTTCTATGGCCACCCCCCCTAATTACCATGTTTGTTCTCAAAATTTGGCAAGTTAAGAAAATTTGAAAATATTTCTCCTCATCTAAACTGTGTTTTTGTGTCTCAAAATTGTTACAAAGTATCTTATTTGCACCTGTTAGTTGTTCTGGGCTCTCTGCTAAAAGCCAATTAAGTGAGAAACTTTGTTTCTTTTTCTGGCTGTTCAGTGCAGAGAAAAGAGGGACTTTCCAGTACAAATGAGGGACTGCGGGTTGAGCTGTCAAAAGAGGAACTGTCCCTCCGATAAAGGGACAGTTGGGAGGTATGATATATTTATATTTTTTCCCTATTAATAACATTGGGATCAACCATCATTTTTACCGGCCAGGTGGCAAACCTATCTGGGGTTAATGGAGTGCTCCTTGGACCATTTGTACTATTCACTATTATTCATCCCAACATTTTGGAAATAAAAAGGGGGACAAAAAAATTTGCCACAATTTTTGACCACACCTGTTTTTGTGGCCACACCCCCTAAATAGCTAAATTGTTATCCCCTAAATATCTAAATTGTTACAATTACTTGTTGCTCATCTCAAAATTGTTACAGAGTATCTTATTTGCTGAAACCAGGACAGTTGGGAGGTATGCACTATGTGTGCAGTATTTGGCTGCTTTGGGTTGCACATATGATCAGAGGGCCCTATTTGCAAGACTTTGCAATTGAAAGGGATAAAGTCTGTAGTGAAGTATTATTTTCAGCCTACACATCACTATCCATTGATCCTGTGGACACCCATTGCAGAGGCAGGTGAACAGATTCACCTTGGCCGCAAGTTGGAGGGTCCTGCCAACAAGCTGAATGGGAATCAAATTTTTTAAAAATGGCCTTGCATGCTCATGACCACACTGCTGATCCACCCCTGTCACACCCCATTACTTTGAAACCAACTCTTTGTGATTAGCAATCTACAGTATATAATCAAGTGAAGCATGCTATACTTACAGACAGATCTACTAATATTTCAGCTGTTTCAATTGAACAATTGGAGATGGCAAATGTGCCAGTTTGTCAGAACTGACTTACTCCTTTAAGCAGATGAATTCAATTCTTTCCAATGAGTTACAGTTCAGCAGCACTATAAGCCAATAAACACCAATAAACTGAAAGCTCACCTAAAAAACGAGCCTCGATTGAGCATTGAATGGCTAACGCATACTGCAGTTTGTAAATCTGACCAGGGTGTAGAGATGATTGCAGATGATTTTCAAATCAGCCCTGTGTTTGTGGCACATTTGTGGAAATACCCTTAAAGGAACAGACAACACTGAAAACAGCGCCAGATTTGTTTGCCGGCCGCCCCTAGGCCGCTCAGTCCAACCAGGCGGCCACGCGGTCCTAGCGCCCGCCTACACTTCCCCTTCCCAGCGTCGCCGGTGCTGCTGGTGTAATTGAATGAATTGACTGAAAAATGAAAGAGTTTTAAAGTAATGAAAATTAATAATCACAAAGTAATGTACTGTTGCCCTGCACTAAAACACTACGATAGTTCATAAAACAAGCTACTGAGTAGCAATGGAGGAAATTGAAAAAAGGCTATATGGCACAGGTTAAATAGTGGATAAGAAAAAAAAATCCCAAAATCCATTTATTTCACTAAAGGTAAAGATAATAACACATTTAATTGAGTACCCTATTAGTACCCTGGTACTCAATTAAATGTGTTATTATTTTTACCTTTAGTGAAACAAATGGTTTTGTATGTGTATTTTAAATTTGGAATAAATAAAGTGTGTTTTACCTAATATATTCCCAGTAGTGAGACCCCCTATTTAAGTAATTCTCCGCTATACGGATTATTTTCTTCTTAAATAAATAGTGGATAACCAATAACACCATTATGTCCTACAGAGATTATCTGATATGTAACCCGAGTCTTTTCTCCTTTGAATAGCTGCCCTCATTGCTACACTGCAGCTATTTTATACAAACAATTGTCCAGATGTGGTGCGATAATCTCAACTTTTAAGTCAAAATAAAATAATTTAAAATAGAATGTTTATGAATTCAACCTAAGTAGTCTGCTTCTTATTTCCTGCAGCAGTTTTACTCTGTGCAGGATAAAAATCTTAAACAGCAAGGCTTCCTGTATTTTGGACTACACAGAAAAAATAAAGAATGTTTAAGATGTCATATGAGGTACCCCAATATGCACCATACTCCTCACCTTGCCACATCCAGCAAACCCACAATGTGTCATTCCAGACCTAGTAAGTCTTTAAATGAGTCTATATAATTGCACTGGAATAGTCAACATTTTTATTTATTTGTCATTGATCCTACCCCATACCTCCCAACTGTCCTATTTTATGCGGGACAGTCCCGATTTTGACTGCTCAACCTTCAGTCCCGGCTTTGTTACTGAAATGTCCCAACTTTCTCTTTGATCTCCTGCACTGAACAGCCTTCTGAATTGGCTTTTGGCAGATCGCCCAGAATAGATACCTAGATGGGTGTGGTCTAAAAATTTTCGCCGAACTCCACGCATCAAATCTTTTTCTCTCTCTTTATATTTCCAAAATGTTGGGAGGTATGTCCTACCCCCATAGTTATATCAAGTTTGAAGCGTGTATAAATTGATCACCAACCCAAAACTCTAGGGTGGGCCCGGCAGTGCTTCTTGGATTAGCTGGATTAGATGGGCCTCCTTGCTGTCAGTGAGCTGCAAACTCAAATAGGGAGTACATGAGCTCGAGTGTCTGCATGTTCTAACCCCCCCCCCCCACACACACACACACACAGCTTTCTGTACTTCTCATTTGTCACTGAAGTTTAAAGGGATACTGTCATGGGAAAAAAATTTTTTCAAAATTAATCAGTTAATAGTGCTGCTCCAGCAGAATTCTGCACTGAAATCCATGTCTCAAAAGAGCAAACAGATTTTTTTATATTCAATTTTAAAATCTGACATGGGGCTAGACATTTGTCAATTTCCCAGCTGCCCCAGGTCATGTGACTTGTGCTCTGATAAACTTCAATCACTCTTTACTGCTGTACTGCAAGTTGGAGTGATATCACCCCCCTCTTTTCCCCCCCCAGCAGCCAAACAAAAGAACAATGGGAAGGTAACCAGATAACAGCTCCCTAACACAAGATAACAGCTGCCTGGTAGATCTAAGAACAATACTCAATAGTAAAAACCCATGTCCCACTGAGACACATTCAGTTACATTGAAAAGGAAAAACAGCAGCCTGCCAGAAAGCATTTCTCTCCTAAAGTGCAGGCACAAGTCACATGACCTGGGGCAGCTGGGAAATTGACAAACTGTCTAGCCCCATGTCAGATTTTCAAATTGAATATAAAAAAATCTGTTTGCTCTTTTGAGAAATGGATTTCAGTGCAGAATTCTGCTGGAGTAGCACTATTAACTGATGCGTTTTGAAAAAAACATGTTTTCCGATGACAGGATCCCTTTAAGGGTAGGACTACATGGATGTTTTCGGCGCATTCCGACGTGCTGCAACAAAACGCATGCGGAAAAATTGTATGCGACTGAAATAAGGTAAGAGATAGAAATGTCGGATGAAGTCGCAGCATCTGCATTCGACAGTCACGTCAGATCAATGCTGCAACTTCATCCGACATTTCTCTCTACCTTATTTCTGTCGCATGCGATTTGTCGCATTCATTTTGTCGCATCGCATCGGATCACGCTGAAAACATCCCTGTAGTCCTACCCTATGTCCTGGTAAAGCCACAGAGGGATTGGAGGTTTGAGCTTCCCCTCCACCCTATCCAATCTCCATGCAACTTTACTGGGATTTAAACTTCAGTGAGCAGTATGGAAAGCTTGTAAGGGAAAGAACATGCAGGCACAAAAGCTCCCGCCTTCCCTATCTGAGTCTGCAGCTCACTGATGGCAGGGGGGCCCAGCTAATCCAAGTAAGTGCATTATGGCCATGCAGAGCTGTCAACGTGGAGGGAGACCAACCTGGGGGGAAGAGCTGCAGAATTTTTTTAGGCCAGTGACGTCACCGGAAGTTGCTTGCAATCGGAAGTGACATCACTGCGCATGTACACCGATGAATGCGTGTGGGGATGCGCACACTGAAATTCTCGGGTTAGAGCTAGAATTTTGGAAGAATGGGTTAAGGTGACAGGAGGCTGGAGGAGGCAGGTGAAATCGGGTACCTCCTGATGAAATAGGGGCGGTTGACAGCTCTGGTTATGCACCCTTAAGACCCAATATCCACTGTGCCTGGGACGACTGTTCCCTTGTCCCCCTCTGATGGCGGGATATGAAGGAGGCTTGGAGGCTTTCTCTCCTAGGCGGTTACTAATGTTGTGTGTGGGAAGTGAAGGCATTCAGTGAAGGCCACAAAGGCCCGGTCCTAGGGCAGCAACATTTTAGGGGCACGTGTAGTAAATACAAGCCTGGAATACCCTCGGCTCCACTGTCAGTTTTAGTTGTAAGTGTCCAGCAGCAGAGGGTAAAACAATACATTAAGGGTAAAAAAAATTACGATCTGACCATTAATTTCGAAATCACTTAATTTGTAAATGGCCTTAAAGTGTCTTACCTTGGCACCTTTTGTGTTACAGAAGGGGATGTTCTGGTACATTGGCTGATTGGATTGGAGATCTGACTCCTTTGTATCTCGTCGAGAAAGCTGGTGTGGAAAATTTGTTATGTTTGCAAAAGTAAAATTAAAGCTTCAGTTGATTTATTTGAATATTTGCTAAAAGGAAGCAAGACACAGCAGTAAGAAGGAAAGTCTTATTTTAAGCCCTCACTCTGTTGGTACTTCCTTGCATATATGATCATTATGAAGTGAAATCGTACTTAGCTGTCCGTGACCACTCTCCCATCTTCACTCCATAAAATCTTATCTATCCTCCCTTAGATTTCACATTCCAGTGCCATTACACACACTGTTAGGGCTCTTACACATGGCCGTTTTTGCCTGCGCTTCCCTGCGCTTCCCTGCGTTGCGCTTTCTTCCAGTCGGCCGCATGGGGAGCGCAGGAGTAGACGCAGTCAATTATTTTGAAGGAGGCTGTACTCGCACAGATGCATGTATGCGCAAAATGCAGGTGAGATGCAACATGCTGCGTCCCAACCTGCGTTTGGCACTTACATGTGTCTGTGAGAGTACAGCCCCCTTCAAAATAATTGACTGTGTCTACTCCTGCGCTTCCCTGTGGCTGAACGGAAGAAATCGAAACGCAAGGGAGCACAGGCAGAAACAGCCGTGTGTAAGAGCCCTAACAAAGGAACAGGACGTAGGTAGTGCTTGGAAAAAAATAAGAAACTTTAGACAAAATAATATGTTAGACAGAAGATTGATGCTGAAACAAAATGATTTCTTTAAATTACCTTTAAGAGGAGACAGTGGCATAACTAAACATATCTTCAACTGGAGGCAAGACTCTCTCAACTTCCCCTCCGAGCCCACTCACAGCTTGCTTATTATCAATGAGAAGGGAATGTAAAAAGGGAATTCTATCCAATTGGTCAGCTTTGAAATCTAGGAACATTTCCAGTCAATACCAAGGACTACCTCTGTAAATTAGGGACTATTGACAACTGTCCTCATGTCTAAAGTGTAATGCTCCATATATAGTTCTGCATGTCCACATCTGTAATTGCAGTGTGCATCTTCAATATGTGCAGGCAATATGTGAATAAAGCAAACTGCTGGCCACTGCTGACTCTTGTCTGATAAGATGACAAGATGATGCCAATATGTTATTCTTATGGGCACGGTTTATGCTGCAGTCATCCATTAGTGACTAAGTATATCAGCTCCTTGCCATTTTATTTGTTTGTCAAAGGACAACCTTTCAGGGTGGCATCAATTCAACGGCCAAACTTGCTGGCAGGAAGCAATTTCTTTAGTAGATCTGAACCTGGTCACTGATGCATCAGGTGGGTCTGGTACCTATGAGTATCTGTGAAATACCTGCAAAGTAGGTTTCACGTAAAAGGTTCCCAATTCACCAACCAGGTAAAGTTTCTATTTTAATATAATAACTGAGCCCCCAGTTCCACATGAAAAAGACAAATCTAAGGCCAGGTGGGAACCTAGTGCCTCGCTATTGTGTTATGGCGACAGCTTCCCAAGAAAAACTCTTTTTTTCTGTTTAATAAACAACCTTGCCTCTGAGTCTACCTTTGTAATAAGGTTCTGGTAAGCAAATTTCCGACATGCTCTCTAAACTTTGCCAGCTGCAGGGGATGGGGCCCAAGATCCTACTGCTATACACCGGGGGAGGGGGGATAATGGACAGATGAAAACAGTGGATTTGATATGCAACTTTTAACAAAATATTGCCAAATGACATGTTAAATTGTTTGATAGTTGTTTGGTCAGAGATTATAGCCTGTGAGGTATGGAGGGGCAAAAAATTTGAAGGCATTTGAGAGAAGAAAAAGCTTAGAGCCACATTTATCAAAGGTCAAATTTCGAATTCATGTGAGTTTTTAAAAACTCCTATAAATTCTAAATTCGAACAATCGAAATTTATTTAAAAAATCTAATTTATAAAACTTGGATGAATTAAATTGATTCAAATCGATTTAAAAAAACTCGAAAAAACTTGAATGTCAAGAAGGCTGCAAACAACTCCAAATTTATCCCTGGACCTCTCCCATTGACTCAAACAGCAATTCAGCAGGTTTTAGGTGGCAAATAGTCAAATACGAATTCTTAAAATGCCAGAGTATGAGAAATCTAGAAAATCAAATTTGAATTTTTTAAAAACTAAAATTTAATTTGAGTAACTCCCTAGTTGAATTTGACAGTTTCGAAAATTTGAATTTTCAATTCGACCCTTGATAAATCCGTCCCTTAATGTGTCTGTTTCAGCATTTATGCAGCACATGGGGGTATTACTAAAAGACAAGGAGCTGGAAGGGGACAATTCTGTCATGTTACATAAAGATGGAGTGCATCTTAATCCCATAGATTTAGATATATTTAAAATTGGTTCCAGTGTGATTCTGTCATATTACATAAAGATGGAGTGCATCTTAATCCCATAAATTTATATATATTTAAAATCAGTTACAGTGGGTTAGATTCGGCTCTGGCAGTGCTGGGGTATCAGTCCAGCTAGGTCCCTTGTTGGATTTCCAGTAGATGGTTTTATGCGCAGCCATATGAAGTGAGGACCCTCTTATGAATTAGGCTGCAGGGGCCCATATCCTACGGCTTGGACCCCTTTGCAGCAGGAGGTCTCTTGGTTATAATTATTTTCATTTGTGTCATGCAGAATGACTTGAAATACAGGCAGTCCCCAGGGATGTACGAGATAAGGTCTGTAGGTTTGTTCTTAAGTTGAATTTGTATGTAAGTTGAAACATATACATTTACTTATTACATGCAACAAGACAGATGTTTTTCTTAACATAGTATTTATTTTTACCTTTCTGTGCTTTGAAGTAGACATGCCAGAGGGAATTGGAACAGGTGGTTTATTAAAGCTAAATGCTAATAAAGGCCAAGTAAACCACAGTACATTACTGTATTAGCCTCTGTCTGTAAGTATGGGTTGTATGTAAGTCAGTACAGGACTCCCTGTAAACACTTTTTTGATCGCAAGTGGGTTCAGGCATCTTTTTGTTCATGGTTTGTATTACTGTCAGTTTGATAACATAAAGCTGTGGCTAATATTTTATGTTATTTATAACATTTAAGCCACAATCCCGTTGGCTAGTACCTATGAGCATGCATAGAGAGAATATACATATACATCTCATGAGGCTTCCACACTCTGGTGGAGTAATGTGGTTGATTGTGTTGTGTGGGTGTAGCAGAAGACTGTTGGGTTCATCTATAGCACAAGGGTTATCCTAGTTGTCCAGTCCTTCCATGTGCCATCTCATTTTTTTTCTATAGTATCTAAATATACCATGGCACAGCAAATGTTGTGAGAGCAGGTGGTGGTCCAGTCACAAAGAGTAAAATATCATATGTATGTGGTGGGAAATAATATGAACCTGCTTTATCATTGCCCTGCAAAGTGCTAGCTCAGTGGCTGGTTGCAGCTTGATAAAATGCTTGTAGGAATTTTGTGGCCTAAGGCAAGGAAAGGGATATTAATTTACATGTAGAGTGTAGACTAATGTATTGATTGTAAAAGGCACAAAATATTTCAAAGTCAATCCCATATTAAGGAGTTAGTAGTCTAGGACAATGAACAATAGATACATGGATAGACAGATACCATCTGTGGGTCTGTAGTTGACAGACTGTCATGATCACTGATGTTCTAAGTAATTGTACTGGTGGGTGGTAATTGCTGCATGTCTTATCTTTTTTCCAACATTTCACAAAAATTGCTGATTGAACTGTGTGGAGCATAATGCAACCAAGCATTTGCACAGTGATTCTATAGATCTGGACAGTCACTGTGCCATCAGGGTCAGCTAGAGAAGTTTGCTCTTTCAAGTATCCTTTTATCAGGATCACAAATCCAGCAGTCTGTGCAAAGTGCACCTCCAGGAGGTGAACCCCAGCACTGTCCTCAATGATTGCCTTAGAACAGGCAGTAAGGACAGGGCCCTGATGAGGGCTGCACTTCCTGCACTGCACCTTGCTGGTCTGAATAACATGCAAGGTATGGGACGGGTAGTTGGTGTGCTTCACCCGACCACCTCTCTTGAATTGAGTGCTGCCTAATGCAGGGAGCACTTCATTCAATATGCAGTCTACAGGCCTGCAGCTATCTGCCCCATGCACATAAGAAATTTTATTTATCGATGTAACATTCCAGAGCTTGGTGCTTGGAGACCACTCCTAAAGGTCCCGTGGTAAAACAATATTTGGTTTTCTCTTTCTTTAGGTATTTTCCTCATTGCTGTGATATGTTTTCCAACATAAAATACAAAATAAAAAAAAATACATAATAAATTAATTAATAAAATTACCTTAATTAAAAAATACTCAGACACTTATTACACACAGAAGCAAATTTATTTCTAAGACAGAACAAATATAGTGGCAAACACCAATATGCAAGTTAAACATCAGAGACTTTGTTTCAAATAGATACAAAATATACTGACGGTTTTAATATTATTTTGTGTTTGCTTTATTCAAAATTATTTTACAGCAGCTCATGTCTTGTGTTTGTTGATATTTGCACAGCAAGATTCTATTTCCGGTTGAATCCATCAGGCCAAGAAAGCTGAAGAATAGGAGTTACATAAAGCTTGACTCACTCCAGATGGAACAAACAAGCCTTCTTTGTAATGAGGAAAATAGCACTGAAACAACTGCTTGTTATTTTACACCCGTCAGCACCAGTTTGTAACTATCTGCAGGGCCGCTGACACACCAATATGAGAACTCAAAGCTATGTACGCTGCAGCTATAACTGTAAAAGAATTGTCTCACAATTTAATAGTTGGGGATATGATGCCACATCACACTGCTGGTGAGGCTGGCTAATGGATATCAAATCAAGGTGACTGTATATATTTGCCTTTTCATGGGCACATCACAGAAACTCAACCTTGTACTTGTGGCATTATTTACTTCTAATGAATGAAATAATTAAAGAGAAATTATAAATTTTTACAACTATCATAATATTGGCTTTGCATGCTACTATATATAATATATATATATATATATATATATATATATATATATATATATATATATATATATATATATAATTTTGCCATAAAGTATTTGCCAGATGCTTTTACGTTACCTATATGACTCCCTGTGATCACCTAGGAGAAGGCTGCCATATTTGTGCAGCAGGAGTCCGTTAGCACTAGAAACTTTAACTGACAGGCTGAAATGGAACAGTCAGGTTGGCAAAATAGCCAGGTTTAGGAACTTCAACTAACAATTACTTACAAAAACCTTTCAGCAAAAAACAGACCTATAGGTAACTTTTAAAGTTCATTCATATTTTAACAAGTAGTTTTTATTAAAACTAAGTAGCTTTTACTTTAACTAAACAGCCATAGTCACACCACATTTTTCAGGACAGTCAGGTTTTATATTGATAGATGAGGATCTGGGGCAAACTATGACTTAAATGTCCCCTTTTTCTGAGAATGTTGGGCGATATGAACACATCTGCATTTTGCAAATATTCTTATGTTGCAGGCTAGGAAGCTGCAGCCTCAGTTAAAGCTTTATATGTGAAATTGTCCAAGCGTCCAGAAAGCAAACAAGCAGCAAGCGGATCGTGGAGGAAACGCTGGTCGGGACCCCAATAGCAACCGCTGAAAAAGACTTGCAGCAGTACGGACTTGCACGGATAAGTGACTATATGCCTGGTTTTAACTACTAAAATCTCAGAAGAATTATCCTACAATTTTATTCTCCAGTAATCGTGATGTGCACATGCTAAATTTAAACGTTTGTAAGTACCCATCTAATAGCCACCTGTGGTGAACTGTAAAGGGTAACTGCACCAAATAGTTTTTCTGTTTGTGGAACTACAACTCCCAGTAAAATACTGCACTATATAAAAAAATCATCGTTTTTCCTTTTTCATCATACTTTTCCCTTGAGCTTTCAATTAGCGCTGACCTTCAAAGAAAATTTTGGACTGTTGTTTTGCACTCGAGGAGAAACGAGGATCATTGGGTCGGATAATCAAGGGGAAGATTCAGAGACTTTGGTCATTTAACTTTTTACAAAGTTTATATTTCCTATATCTCACAGGATGTTTTATGAGACACAGCAAATGGGAAGAATAACAGAGGCAATTCAAGTCACACCCTTGGGCAGGGGAGCTTTCTGCCAAGGAATCAGGAAGTTTGTGAGGGGCTGGGTGATGGAGATTTGGTGTGGGGGAAAAACCCCATAGAAAACCAAGGTTTGTGAAAATGGATATTTATGGGATTACTACCCTAAAATGGGCTAGGTCTATGCTGCTGAAAGAAAGACCTGTGTAGTCGGTCTGCCAGTGAACCAGACAAAACCTTTTTTTTTTTTAAATGTACTATTACCATTTATTTCTCTCTTGAAAACCTCTGTTGTGAATAAAACAGAAAGTTTTGTTTATAGTTACCCTGGATGTCACTGTCTTTTACTTTTAGAATTTATTGCCAAGGCTACCATTTGAGTGCATTCCCGCAATACATACATTATAATCTGTACATTAATGTATATGTGTTCCTTTATTCAGTCACATTATTCAACTGTGGCCTTGAATACAGTTTGTAAAATACTTCAGAATTTAAATGCTAAATAGATAAGTATGAGTGCGCAGCAATGTATAATGAGGAATTCGAATTATGCTCTGAGGAGTGTTTGCCATCCATTTATTTCCCATGAACATAGTTGACTGGTAAAATGTTAGTGCATAGTATAAATACAAAAAATATTTCTCTAACAAAACATGTATGTTTCCTGTCTATACCCTTCATAGGCCGTTGCACTAATAAACCATGCTATCAAGTTAATCACGAGGTATTTGGACAGCATATATATATATATATATATATATATATATATATATATATATATATATATATATATATAAAAAAAGCCCTAAGATTATTTAGGCACAGCAAAGTTTCAGGTGCTATTTTCCTCAGCAGTCCTTGTGCGAGTATGACCAACTGTTTTCTTAAGGGCCTGTGTGCCAAATATAGTTCCATGCAAACTACATTCCAAAAGCACCATGCAATAAAGTAACAATAACATAACATTTTACAGTCACTGTACTAAGCTGGTCAGCCCATAGTTAGTCCATATCCATTTAGTTCTGTACAGGTTAATATGAAGCATAGAAGAAGATTCTTGGCCATATCAGGATTACGAAGTGAAGTAATAACCCCTTCAGTACTGAAGAAGGGACTAAATAGAAGTGTCTTGTTAATTCCTTGGCTAGAACAGACAGGTTTGTGGTTTCTGAGAATGAAATGATTTGTGTTGGAGCTGCTTCATCGAGAAAAAGGGAATTGTAGGGAATCAGAAGACACAAACAAAAGGTCACATATAAAATCTCACTTAGATTGTCAATGAGTCTGAAAGGAAATTCAAGTTTATCAAAAAATTGTTCTTATGTTGTTACAGACAGACAATGCTGCAATATAGGACATTATTTTCTTCAAGCTTTGCTTAGCATGTATGCAGTTAGCAACCACAGAAGCACCATAAGAAAGAATAGCACCACAGATAATTGTAATTGTTCTGGAAGCTAACTGGCAACCTGCATAGAAAAACTTGGAAATAAGTGTTGGTACACATTTAGGTCCAATACAAGGCAATTTAAAGATATTTGAATACAGTACAATACATTTAATAGATCACATTTAAAGTACAGTACAATGAGAATACCACCATGCACCCTGTTGACACTTGACAGTATCAGACCACTGTCTGTTAAATGCCGCTGCACAGCAGATTGGTCTACGTTTTAACTATAGACGAGCATTCTCCTTTTACAATGGTTGCTTTGCTTTCAGTGATTTCCCCTGTGGCAGCTATCCAATGCACACAGGTGTACACATGATGATGAAGGAAGTGATGGGGAAATCTGACATACATACCTTAAACAGACAGAGCATTTGCAGTTACACTCTTGAGTGGGCACCACAATGACTTTATTGCAATGTGTTGCAGCAGCATGTTTTGGCAGAGACTCCAATAGTCAAGCCATAGTTGTTTCCTTTTTACTTAAATGTAGAAGGTGATTTTGCTACAAAA
Source organism: Xenopus laevis (assembly GCF_017654675.1). Lineage (NCBI taxonomy): Eukaryota > Metazoa > Chordata > Amphibia > Anura > Pipidae > Xenopus > Xenopus laevis. The sequence continues at coordinate 105,969,003 of NC_054371.1, read as the reverse complement.
ATTTTGTAGGCTAAAAACTCTTTACGAAAGGGAAAGGGGGAGTTTTCTATTACAGTATTTCAAGCAAGCATAACACTGTCAAGCTACCTGCTTCTATAAATTCATAACATAGTACTACATTTCATCTGAAATAGGTCTAAATGTTGTCAAGTTTAAGCGAGACTGCAGGATAAGGAGGATATATGCAACACAGAGCCGAATATGTTTTGTTTTTTTCTAACCATGGTACTTAAGGTGAACACTGGACAAATGCCAGATACAGGGAAAAACAATACATAAGCCACGGCACTCACATAAAATCTACTAGTCCTGTTAAACTCCAGAGGATACAGTGTTAGAAAACCCTATTTGCTATGTCAACTATCACTTTTTGAAATACACACACTAATAAAAAGAACACCAGCAGGATATTGGGACTTTCTGAAATGTAGCAAACATTGGCATCCACAGCCAAGCAATGTGTCCAGTATTAAAACAACCTTTCCAAACGGTAAGAACGACATGAAAGACAAAGATGCAACACGTCAAATATACTGCACTTTCTTTAACACAATATTCCAAAAAAAAATCTTTTTTTTGTTTCAAAGTACAAGCAGGGAAAGTCAGATTTAGTTTTAGCATAACAGCACCACTGAGGAGAATATATCTAACTTTACCAATATTTATATTACTAAGCCAAGTTGAAATTTACACCAGACCATACATACATCAGCACCAAAATATCTACTATCATATACTGCAAATACAGCAGCACAATGCTATTAGAGCATAAAATGTTTTTTTCATGCTTCTATGGAAACAGAGGGGGCACTCCAGGGCACACATTATAGATACACAGTGGGCACCACCAAACTGGTTTCTATTGGAAACCCTGGGTGAATGGAATGGAAAATCTTGCATGAAATGAATAGGCACAATTATGTGATCTATTATCTAGAAAGATCTAAAATAAAGGAATGTCTCTTTTCAAAGATGCCAAGTTAACCGAACAAGTCTTCATTTTTGACTGACTTCTTTTCTTCTGTTTTCACTTGGTGGTGCCAAATGTTAGGCATCCCCAAGTGATAGTATATACTTACCTGACACCCCGGTGCGCCTATCGGCAGAAAACGGCGCCGGCCCATGGTTTTTTTAGCGAGCACCACGGAGAGCTCTTCTTCTGGCTAATTCTTTCTTCATATTTCCTTGGGCAAACACATTCGCAGTAGAACGAAATAGACAACTTTTTATTTACATTTCAGCTTTTCGTTGCGTGAAGACAGAGAAAGCAGGAAAAAGATCTCTCCATGGTGCTCACTGGTATAACTCCTAGCAGGTGCAGTTTTCTGCCGATAGAAGCACCGTTTTCAAGTAAGTCAATACATTTGGCACCCCCAAGTGCAAACAGACTTTCCTTCTCCTTTAATGGTAACCAAGATAGTATGAAACCAAACTGATGCTAAAACAATCTATTATTTTGATATTTAAATATTTTTTAATGGCCTTAAAGCAAGGTGTTATTATTATGGAAAGGCCCCTTATCTAGAAAAAACAGGTCCTAAGCATTCCAGATAATAAATCCCATATCTGTAATTAAAATAGATCACAAATAATGAGTGCTCTGGAAATCTCTGTGTTGCATTGCTGTCTGACACACAGGCTGTCATCTGTCAGCAGCATAAGGTGGCCAGGTGGTAACTTATACAAATTTTAAATAAACGTCACCTCTGTCTACTCATATAATATTACTTCACACACCAATAATTTTAATTTGCTGAATATGTTTGCACTAAATTAAAGCACATGCATTTATTATCTGGCAGTGAGCAAGTATACATTTAAAGTAACAAAACACACACACAGCAGCAAAAACTGAATTAAAGCCCTTCACAAATAAGGGCTGCATGTAGCTGAGAATGCATGTTTGAAAATCTTTCTCTCGGGGGAATCTATATTTATTCACACACTGTAATACAAATTTATTTAGATCATCCATATTTTAAAAATAAAGTACTAATGAATTGTTTTGCCACCCACTGCAATCAGAAGAATTTATTTAAATAAATAAAGCAGGCTGTGTCTCTGGTCTACGGATAAAGAGTAATTCAGCATACAGGAGTATACTGGAAAGGGTATTTGAATTCTTATCTTGGCACAATTGCTCTAAAGAACCAAGAAGTTGGAAAATGCAAGTATGGGATCTCTTATCTGGAAACAAAGCATCCAAAAAGCTCCATATTACAGGAAGGCCATCTCCCATAATGTCCATTTTAAACAAATGATAATTTTTTTTAAAAACTGATTTCTTTTTTATCCATACTTATAAAATAGTACAGTACCTAGTACTTGAGAGCATATATTCATATTGGTGGTAAAACAATGTATATTGGGTATAAGTGTATTTTAACAGACAAGGAATGGTGATCCAAATTATGGAAAAAGCCCTTTTTCAGAAAACCCCAGGTCATGGGCATTCCACATAATAGATGACTTGCCTGTACTTTCAATTCTACTACAGGTATGGGATCCATTGTCCGTAAAACACCAATTTACGGGAAATGGCCACCTACCGTAGTCTCTATTTTAATCAAATAATTGTTTGGGTTTTAAATTACTTCACTTTTCTATATAATAATATAATAGTACCTTGTACTTGATCTCAACTAAAATTTACTTTTCCTTATTGGAGGTGAAACAATTCTATTGTTTAATTCGTTTTTTAAATTATTGTTAGTATTCTTAAGTTATGGTGATCCAAATTACGTAAACACCTGTTATTAGAAAAACCCCAGGTACCTTCCTGAGCATTCAGGTTAACATGTCCCATACCTAATTGTCCTAATGTGCAAGAATCAAAAAACAGATACCTCTTAGTTAAAGCAATAGGTAAAAAGAATACTCATCATAAAACCGCCCTTTTACCATTGTTCTGTATGACAACATCCAGTATGTACAAATGCAAAATAGTTTGCTAACACATACTACATAATTATTCCAGGGAAAAACAATATTTAATATTCAAATAAGAACAAAATGGAATACATGAATGTAGTCTAAAATTAATTAAAGTGAAAGTAGATGATCTCTATGACAACTGGATAACTATTCAAGCTGATTAAAACAGTCTACAATATCCTGGGAAAGTCTTCATGACAACTTTATTCTGTACCACTGAAGCTTACAGTCTAACCATGATGCACCAAGTTACGTTTCTTCCTTTTGCTAACCCACTGGCATAATAACAGGGGGCAAAAGTAACAACTATAGGGCACAGATCATAAACTGCACCTCCAAGGAATTCTATCTCTGGAAAACCAGAATGGCTAATGAGTGTTTCAACGTGTATGTAAGTTCATTTACTAATTACTCTGCATTGCAGCACTTTTTTGGGGATCATACAGAAAGGCATATCTATTGTTTGCCCTGAAGAAGATTCAGTTCTTCTATGCTATGCAACAGTTTACTGTACATAATGCTTACTTAACTATCCTACACTTAACAACTGTTATTAGACATTGGTAACTAAAATAATATATTAACCATGATAAAAATGAAATCACAATATTTTAATCTTAGTGTATTCTTTGGTGAGCCTTTTAACTGGTAGTACTAACATATAATGCAACAGGTGGTACATCAAAGGTCTATTAGTTAAAGCTCACTATACATGCATATATAAAACTGGATATTGTTTATTACAAAAAATTTCATATTTCACACTGACAATATGAATCCTTCAGTAAGGAAACCAAAAACACATCAAAGAATAATGTTTTTTGTTTTTTTTTTTTAAAAACCCAGTTTGTCCAGAAGTTAGTTTGTCTTGCAGTGCTATAGCTGTTATTGACAGAATTCACAAGCTGCAGCCACTTAGAATGATTGGCCTTAGAATGAGGCCTGGGTACTCAAGTTTCCTCCCACACTCCAAAAACATACAGGCAGGTTAATCGATGGTTTGCAAGTTAAAGAATATCTGCCTCCTAGCTATTCCTATTCCTAAACCGCTCTTCTTTGTGAAATTCCCACCTCTTGTATCTAATGTATGCATATAGAATAGAAAGCTACTAGACCTGCCAAGACATAAATTAAACCAGGCTTGACAAAGGGCCCAGCAGAGGCCCGAAACGTTGCCGCTTTGTTTTGTAAACTGAATAAAACTCCGATCACTGAATCAACCACATCAGTTGTGCCACAGGTCTCTTGTTTTGCTATAAATTATAGCAGGAGCTCTGGATTAACAGTGCATTGTAGCCCTGTACTTGACCCACTAAAATCTTTTCTGTAGAACATCATGTGTTTGCTCAGATAATATAAAAAACAGCTAAACCATAAAAAAGAATGTTGTTAGAAATACTATATTTTATCTACAGCCTAAGGTTTAGCATCATTGTAGCAGGGATCCAAGCCTTCAAAGTTGTCACAGAAGCTCCTCATCTTATATATATATATATATATATATATATATATATATATATATATATATATATATATATATATATATATATATATATATATATATATATATATATATATATATATATATGTATACCTGACACTGACAATATGAATCCTCCAGTAAGGAAACCAAAATACATCAGATGATGATAAATTTGTTAAACACCCTAGTTTATCTAGAGGTTAGTTTGTTTTTCAGTAAGGACCGAATTCTCAAGCTGCAGCCCCTTAGGATGATTAGCCTTTTTGTCTTCAGCAGCATAATAGGTGTTCGTTTAGGGATACATAGAATCCGTAATATTTGGATTATTGAATTATAAAAACCTTTAGCTGAATATTGAACTGAATACAAGTCCTAATTTACATATTAAGATTAAAGCAAAAATATGCATGGGCTTTCTCTGGGTACTCAATTTTTCTCCCACACCCCAAAGAAATACAGGCAGGTTAATTGGACTCTAATAAAATTGACCACCGTGCTTTGAATCTGCAAAAAAAAAGATAGGGACATATCAAAACATTATAAAAGCTTGTGTAGAAATGATACAGTACACAAATTTAGACTTTATTGGTCAACATTTACATCAATGTCTGTTCTGGGGGTTTCTTTCTCAGATGCCTGTCACATTCATACATCCACATACAAGTTGGTTTCATAAGGAATTAGTTAACCCCCTGCATGTTTTGGTGCATGGGAGGATACTGGAGTACCCAGAGGAAATCAATGAAAGCCGGGGCAAAACATACAAACTTTTTGCAGATAGATCCTAGGTTAGAATCTAACTCACCCCAATGCTACCAAATAAGAAGTTAAAGGGAAATTGTCACTATTAAAATAAGATCATTAAACTATTTTGGCAGCTTAGTAAATCTGTGGCAGATATGCGTCAGATTGTAAGAGCCAAATTTCTGTTTTTAAAGGGTAGTGGGTGTCTCTTTATTATAAAAATATTTTTTCTTGTTGAAAAAAGCTGAAATGGAAAAGTATTTTAATGCACTGTTTAAAACAGATACACAAATGCCTTTTCTAAATAGAAAAATCAGTCCACTGATTTACTAAATGCAGTCTTGCGCTTTGGAAACTATAGGATGAACATCATGATTCCGGTTTGTGAGGGAAAAGAAGCTCAAATCCAAAAATAAAGATAAAAAAGCAAGTTACATAACTAAACATTAAAGGAACAAACTAAGTAGTTTCCAACGTTACTGATTCAGCCAGCATCCACAAACCCTGTAATTGACCTACTTTTGTCTTAGCTGTCACTTTACAAAGAAAAAAAAAGTCAATGTTAATTAAGAAAGCAAATGAATTTTGTAGGTTTCCATTTACCAAAACCATAAGATTAGTATCTAAAATTCTAAATAACCTTTCCTAAATTAAACTTAGATATACAGTCTTACAGAGATTTTTGGTAAAATCTTTTTTTTTTAGACCTTTCACTGTGTGACAGAGATAGAAAGGACATTATAGGGAAAGTTTTATGTGCTATGCATTACACCACCTATATTTGGTTATAAGACAAATAATAGAACAAAATTTTACAGACCATATCTCAACAGTGTTCTTATGGTCCTCTCGTTATGTTAGCAGCACATCCTTATCCTATCCTTAATAAACCAAACCTCACATACTTAACCTATCTAAAGGTGGCCATACACGGGCCGATAAAAGCTGCAGACAGACCGAGTCGGCAGCTTATTGGCCCGTGTATGGGGGCCCCCGACGGGCTTCCCCGATCGAGATCTGGCCGAAAGTCGCCCAGATCTCGATCGGATGGGATTAAAAATCCCGTCGGATCGCAGCCGCATCTGTTCGTTGATGCGGTCCCACGATCCGACCGCCCATTTGCGTTCGCTAGGATCCGATCGTTGGGCCTTAGGGCCCACGATCGGATCAGCCCGATATTGCCCACCTCAAGGTGGGCATATCGGAGGGAGATCCGCTCGTTTGGCGACATCGCCAAACGAGCGGATCTCTCCATGTATGGGCACCTTTAGGCAAACATTTTATTATTTGTGCACATGGGCCCTCATGGCTTGGGTACAATCACAATTCTTGAACCTGCTGTATACTGTACATTTTGTTCAATATCACTGAACTGACACCTGAGTTCATTTGCATGCACCCATAGCATTGAAAAACAAATCCCTTATTTCCTGTCTAACCTGAAATATTCTACATCAACTTCCAGAGAAGGTTCATTAGTTATATCAATCTCAATGCCCTTATCTTTGCATAAACAACCAATTGTACACACGTTTGTTTTGTTACAGCATAATGCAATACAATTACATTTTCCATGGCAGTGTATATGTTAAAGTGGTAGACACTAATGTGTTAATTTACATTAAAGTAACCCCCACAATAGTAAAGTCAGGGGGGCCCTGACCTACTTTGGGGGGGGAATACCAAAGACCCAGAAGAAACCCACATAAACACAGGGAGAAGATTCAAACTCCAAGCAACTTGCATTTATGTTTCTTGTGTCTTTGTTATTCTGTATTTTAGGCCACTGTTAAGACAAATTCATGCCTTCATATATACTAGCTCAGCAGTGGTAGTGTGGATGGCTTTTGTTCCAGTGTAAAAAATGCTTTCTGCAGCTGCACAATCATATGTTAAAAAATGTTCATTCAACAGGTACTACATATAATGCAATTACCTTTTATATATGTGTTTCTATCTCACTCTCCAGGAATACTGATTGCATGCCTATTACCCCCTAGAGATCATAACCTAGTTTCCTGTTTTCCAAGTACCTACTAAGACTTCACCAATTCAGAGGACATCTAACCTGTTATAAAACCCATTTGTTTTAAAACTATTGTAAACTCAAATTGATGCCTGTTCTACTTCATGTGTCCTTTGATGGAGGAATATTATGCATTACACTGTACTAAACTATTTTTCCATGAAAGACCTTTAGGAAATGAAATGATAATGATGCACATACTTTAATGGCCACTACCCATTTCAATAACTGTATAGAACAAACATACATCATAATAAAAAGTCTTTATTCCAAACACATGGCCCAGACCTTGGTTATTAGCAGTTCTATACTTTTTTATTATTCATTTTTGAATTATTAGACTAGATTAGACTAAATCTATTCTGACTCTTTCTATCTTCTTACTGAAAATGCTATGTGGTTCTTGGGGTCTCCGTCTCTGCAAACCCCCAAAAACCTCAGGTACCTTGTGCCTGCTAAAGCTCATCTTAATAATAGCCTATGTGCCACTCCACTCATGCCCCACATACTGTATACTGCTGCCAATGAGTTAACTTTTATTATGTTTTGAATTGTCCCGTTCCTCTTGAAATCAACTTTTCAATCTGACTTTTTTTAATTGTTTTTGAATTAAACTTACTGTTACTGCCTCTTTCCAGTTTTAATTTGGGGGGGGGGGGTCAATCCAAAAAGCTATTGACCTGTAAAGTTACAATTTTGTTATAGTAGTTACTTTTTATTATATATCTTTCAGATCAGGCCTCTTCTATTTATTTTACAGTATCTCATCCAAAGCATTGGTAAATTGTAACCAAGCAAATAGATAGCTGCTGAAATTCCAAACGGAACTATTGCTCAACATAAAAAACTAATAAAAGACACTAACAAAAAATGGAGCTATATTGCAGAAAGATATTACTAGCTTTACCATAAGAAAAATACATTTAAAGATGAACTAACCCTTTAACACTGAGGATGAAATTATGCTGCTGGTAGTGTTTCAGTTTGGAAGATGACTGCATTTCTGTTCCAAGTATAACCACCCCACCCTACCTGTGGTGAGCATATGCACATCGGAATCGTCCCAGGTCCTACAATGCCTAGCTGTTTAAAATTCTTAGAGGAATTACTGAGAAAGCAATGGAAAAACTTGCATATGCACCTTTGAGTCCAGTGCATTAGGGAAGTGACATCACAGAAAAACCAAATGGTGTCTCGAGAATACAGAGAAAGGAGCTTTTTCAGGTGGCAATATTCAGGTATTACAAAGATTTAAGAAAAAAATATGGCTGATTAGGAAATATGGCCAAGCTAAGGAAATGAAACAGGTAGAAAGCAGCCATCTCCCAAGGAATGGAAAACAAAGGCAAGGAATGCATATTCAGATAAAGGTGGTAATACAAGTAAATATAATATTGTTCAAAAGACTCATGTTGGTAATATTGTTTGCTCAGTGCAGAGAACAATAAAGCACGTTTCTTGGGGATGGAATGTTTAATAAGATATATCAGTAAGGTAAAATTATCTTAGTAGAGGCATGTATGGTTGCTTTTCAGCACAAGTGTGGCAACTGCCTGGGAGCAAAATGATACATGGGCCCAAACAGGCTTATGCAGAAGACACATAATACTTGCAGATAACGAGCACAACCAGCAATATCTTGTATTTTGCATTTAGTAAATTGTTATTTGTATTCTATCATACACAGACAAACATAAAATGGGTAGTGTATAGGCTAGGTGTTTGGTCATTTGAAGCAAGCCATCAAGTACAATAGATATTTTAATACCTAATACTTTCAGTTTTTACAACAGTGTGTACATTTCTTTAATTCTTCAGTTAATTTTATACAATTAGGGGCTGGTTTATTAATTTATTTTATTTCATAAACTTTTGTGTAAATTATGGCAAAATATGTGATTGTGTTTTCCTTCTCAGTTGTGACTGTTATTTGCAGTGATTTACATGGATTGTGGCAAGAAGTGCCCAAAGTTATCCTTGTTCCTACTTTGCCAGCTTTTGACTTTTCAAGTAAAATTAGTTAATGCAGTCATATACAGACTCTTCAGTGGCAGACCAGAGTGACTATGTTGCAAGTGACTCAATACACTGTTTTCAGTGGCATAACTAGATGTTACTGTGCCTCTATATCTCCTGCCCCCCCCCCCCTGCAGCTGCAGGCAGGGTCTGCACCCTCTATAGTTACGCCCCTAGGCTAGACCATGGAGTCAGCACTTATTAATATGTGCAGAGAACTGAAAGGGCATGAGATGCCTTATTCATACTACAATGAAAAGTGCCTTTAACCTGTAAAACTACCAGGTAAATGCCATGACCAGAGGCACCCAAGTTATATAGCAGACTTATTCTAATTCATGAGACATGGCAATTTTCTATCCCACAGGATTTATCGAACCCAGGGAGTCAAGATTTGGGGGCAGATTCATTAAGGGTCGAATTTCGAAGTTAAAAATACTTCGAAATTCGACCCTCGAATTGAAATCCTTCGACTTCGAATATCGAAGTCGAAGGATTTAGCGCTAATCCTGCGATCGATCGATCGAAGGATTTTTCGTTCGATCGAACTACTAAATCCTTCGAATCGAACGATTCGAACGATTTTAATCCAACGATCTAAAGGAAAATCCTTCGATCAAAAAAAGGTTAGCAAACCTATGGGGACCTTCCCCATAGGCTAACATTGACTTCGGTAGGTTTTACCTGCCGAAGTAGGGGGTCGAAGTTTTTTTTAAAGGGAAAGTACTTCGACTATCGAATGGTCGAATAGTCGAACGATTTTTCGTTCGATTCGTTCGATTTCGTTCGAATTCGAACGAATTTAACCAATTCGATGGTCGAAGTACCCAAAAAATACTTCGAAATTCGAATTTTTTTCATTCGAATCCTTCACTCGAGCTTAGTGAATCGGCCCCTTGGTGTCACAGGCCATGACATGAAAAAAATTGCATTGCCAAGGTACAATGACATACATATATTACAATCAAGCCTAGATATATGTTATAGACTATATAATCATGCCACATAATCTTTAGTTGTCTACTAGAATTGAAAATGGCATTGCATAAGGCTAAACTTAAATTGAAAGCCTAGTACCTAAATATATTTTTATTGAGGTCCTTCTTTCCTTCGATGTAAGGTTTCCACAGAATCTATATAGAAAGCAAACCCCAAGACTAGACAAAGCAACCTTTGCTACTCCAGCTGCTGTAGAGTATGACACCCAGCATCCTCAAAGTCAAAACCAGCATTGCTGTTGAATCCCATGGACAGGTTTGATAATATATAATGTGAAAAATGCAGTGGGTCCTAGGCTATCAAGCCCTCTAGTATGCTGAATATGTCTGTAGAGGAAGCGAGAATCCACAGCTCTTCTTCACTTCCAATTCTGCTCAAATGAGCAGAACAATAAAATGTAGCCATGCATGTGTATAGCCACATTTTCGCAATCTGTCTGTCTCACAATAGGCAAATTGGTTGAACACTGTAGAGGATTGACCAATATATGTCGACCTTTACTGATTACTGATAGAGGTGACAAAGGCAAGTCTCAAAAACAATGTACTAAAACATGCAAATTCACTCTCCAGGAATATAAATTATGCCCTATGGAAAGCTTTTCTACAGAAAATTATTAAGGCATCACAAACCAACATATATGCAGCTGAAACACTTATAGACAACTCTGGATGTCTTGAAATTTACACAAGTTTCTGTTTGGAGAATATTTAACATACATAAAAGGTTACATCATAAACATTGTAACTACAGTCCCACTAATCTAGGTAGATTTTGCAATATATTACTTAAAGTCATATAGTTCACTCTTGCGGTTTGGTATAATAGGATTCACTACATTATTATAAGGTTTATAGAATTTTAATGCAGCTTCTTCTATTTGTATCACCCTTTAAATAACACTGCTGCATTTACACAGATCTTTTTAAAGATTGTTAATCGCTTACAATCTAGTCCTTGGCACAATCTCACACTTAGTAGATTATATCAGAAGCATATTAACCTGCCTGTATGTCTTTGGAGTGTGGGAGGTAATCATAGTACCCAGTACACTCCAATTTAGCACAGAACCAGTGCTAACTTCTGAATCATTGCACTATTTCCATATTAAGCATTAGATTGCAGGGTAAAATAACTTAATTATATTTTCAAATAATAAAACAGAAGAATTTAATTTAAATGTTATCAAGAAAATGGAATGCATTTCTTTAAACAGAGCATGTATAAATGCTTGCATTATTAATGTGACAAAAGATGTTTTTAAGCTCCTTTAATGCTGCAGGAGACTTTGTGGCTACAAAAAATTGTATTTTGATTTATGGTGCATATTCTGGATCCCTGCTGTCCTAAAGTGATTGTGTGCTTAGTTCAATAGGTATTTTGATAGGATAACTATGTTGACACGTAAATACTTTCATGTTTTCAAATGTTTCACTGATGCTATTTTGACAGTAAATATGTTATACTCTTTAGGGGTATGCACAATAAAAAATGTGTTGTTTTTTGGCAGACATTATCGAACAGGACAAAAAAAAATTTGGTTGGTCCATGGTTGCAATCCCAGTGGACACATACATGCCCTGCTTTATTCTGGGAGACCATAAATGTCTGTGGTTGCCCTTTAGCCAACTAATATAACATATGAGATAAATGTTTACCATTCATTTCATTGAGGGCAGCACATAAAGCCTATTGAGTTAGTTTTGATGTTTTTAAAATGTAATATTTATATATAATAATAATAACAGAATGGGCATTCTAAAAGGACCAGTAACACCAAAAATGTTTTTATTGCAGCTAGTTTACTATTGGTTCTGATGTGTCTAGCCATACATTTGTCTACACAAAGCCCCACTCAGTCTATTGCATTCAACAAGCCTTGATTTGCCAAAAACCCAAACAGAACAATTACAGGTACTGAATACAATGTATGCAGTGGTATACAAATATCATGCTTACTGGAAATAACATGCTTTTCAAAATTGCACACTAGGGCAGATTTACTAAAAATTAAATTTTCACTTAAACAATTGGAACAAACAAGTTTTTGGAAGTGTGAATATTGTTCAAATTTTTCAACAGTACCTTTTAACAAATTTTGTATGTCTTTACACTACTTATTTTTTACCTTATGATTCAAATTACAGCACGCCTGCCAAAATTCTATCACAATATTAATTAATGGAAAGTCACCAAAACAATTGTTGGGTAAAAATTCTGATCCTGGCTGTAAAACTTTCCCTGGGCAGAAAAATATTTTGGTTTTGCACAAGAGAAATTTTAAATCAATAATAGTAAAAAAAAATCAGTAAACTGAGTTTTCCCTGACAAAAAAGGAAAAAATTAAATTTTTTAATTTCAGGAATCTTAGTAAACCTGTCCCAACTGTAAATGCTTTTAAGGAATTTCAAGTGCTGGCATTATTGGTCCATTAATAATTCCAGCTCTTGGTCACAGATTGTCCTTATTGATATAAACTGATAATAAATGATAGTAGCAGTTACATTCATACACCAAATACACTGTGTGATTATATCCCCCCATTACTACAGGCACTGAGATTAGCAGCAATTGCATTCAGTGATACAAACTGTGTACCTGACTTTTTAACTGCACTAAAAGTAACTTTCTGGGTATTCCTTACATGCACAATTATGATATACTTATATTTATATATATATTTGTTCATTTAACTAATCAAATTAACACTAATGGCATATATATCTATATTTATATATATATATTTTTTTCTTTTAACAAAATAAAACTTTTCAGTGCTTCTACACCAAATTCAGCAACCATTGTGCAAAAAATACATTGGTAAGGGCAGATTTAATATGATTTTGTTGTCCACTACTCTAATGAGTACCCTCTCTCTTGTGGATCCAATATCTTTACCCATCCACTCTTTTTGCTATGGGATGCTGCACCACACCGCTATTAAATAACATCTAATCCTAATTCTGCCATTTTTTATTATAACCCAACACAAATAGATATTCTGACAGTTTAAATAATTTGTCAGTTTAGAACAGACCTACATGTAGGTGCACCAATATGTAGATAACAGTTGTGAAAACGGAGAACATTTTCGTTCATGAGCCATTAGCAAAGAAAATGTAATTTGTCTTACCTTATTTTACCTCTGCAATATTAATAGATCTGAAGGCAACACTGTGGGATTTTAAAAAAGGTAAAGGCTCTTTTTTTTCCTCCCATTTTTCTCAACTGTGCACCTGTTATACATTTAAATAGCTTATTTCGTTATGAGATTTATATATATTCCTTGGCTAAAAACATCATAAACAACCGAGCACTAAAACACCCACTGTCCAGCTTCCTATACTGTCACAATGACAGTTTGATACAGTATCCAGCAGCTACTTAAACTTATATATTTCATCTTTTAAAAATTGTAAATGCATTTCCTATACATTCACAGTATTAAATGCCCAGTATATAATAAGCTTGGCAAAGCTTTTCTCTTCAAACCAAATACAGCAAAAGTCATTGGAGATACTTATTTCTGTATATGTAGAATATATCTATACAGGTAGAAATATAGATATAAAGGAATTAGATTTGATAGTGCAATTCAAGCCTTACCTAAGGTATTTAAGTGTTGAAATTTTTGTGCTGATCAAAAACATCCTATAGTCTTAATCTATTGAAGTAGCTTTAAGGAGGCTGGTATACTCACGTATGTTTTTTGTTGTAGTTTACACATACCAGACTCTTGAATGACACACAGCTAAAAATAACAAAAAAACGAACAAAAAAAAAGGAAAATCCTATTGAAAGCCTACAGAATTTGTCTCCAAATAAAAGACATGTAAAATGTTCCAGACAGTAATTTTACAAATATTTTATTCGGGACATTCTTGCTCTTCGCTGCTGTCCACATGTGCATCCATCCTCTTTTCTTTATGGCTGTTGTAAATTTTCTTCATCTCTTCTTCGTACTTAACAAAATTATCCCCAAATCTAGTCCACACTTTATAAGGGACAGTAATTGTGTTGCGATAAGGCGGTCTAACTTCACTTACTCTCAAGAAAATGCCATATCTGTTGGAGCCCACATCAAAGTAAAACCTCTTGTTGTCTACCCTGAAAGAAGTTCCTTCTGGAAGCTCAGGAGGTTCTTCACTCCCGCCTCTTCTTTCCTCTATGTCTCCTTCTCCATAGTCTTCGATAAGCTGGACCAATGCATCTCTAAATTCAATCATCCCTTGTGCTGGCAAAACTATAGTTTGCTCCTGGCCTAAGCTCTGACCAAAATAACCAATCATTCCAGGACCTCTTGTCATTGTTTGCCTAATACGTAAAAAACGACCTCGCTGGTTCTCTTTAAGATCAAGGTAATATTTTCTGTTATCCCTTTCAATATATTCAGTTTTTAGAACACTGTGTGTCATGGGTTCTTCTGATCCTATAGATCCAGAAGGGGAAGATGGGTGTGGCCTCCTTCTAGGTTCATGTTCTTTTTCACTTCCATGTTCACTCCTCTGTGCATGACTGCTACGCAGTCCCAGATGAGCATAGTGCTCAATAAAGTCACCTAAACAGTCCTTCAATTCAGCAGCTACAGACAAAGACAAAGTCAGCTTGCTTTTCCTAATGTTGTCTTGCCTTCCTCTGCCAATCCATACTTCTGCTATCTTTAAGAAACGTCCTCTTGCACTCTGCTTTACATCCAGGTAAAACCTCTTCTTCTGAATATCTACTCTTTTAGATGCAAGCTCTTGTATTTCTAAATTCTGTGATGAAGGATAGCTGTACTGCTGTGGATAACTATTACGGCTCACACCAGCACCTTCCCTCTGTCCTCTTCCTCTTTCCATGTTAATAGTTTCTGTAAGAGCCAGCTAGAAAAAATATCAAAATAGATTAAAAACTGAATTTTTGTGGAATAATTATCTATTTATATAAATACAAAATACATTATCATGTATTATTAATTGTTTTAAGTCCTCAACATGTTAATCAGTACTTTAAAAAAGAAACAGTCCAAAATTAAATGAGATGCAAGTTGTGTGCTTTACACAGATAATTAAAATATGCCCTGACAGACAATGTCATTAAGTTGATCTCTCTTCTAGCCTATACATATGTATATCATTTCTGATAAAAGAGATCTTCAAAACAGGCCTTCAATCTTGGTTTGGTGCACCCTGCAATGTAATCCCACCCTGGACCAATAAAAACTAAATGGAAATTCCAGAGACTAGTATGCAACCCTTAGATCAGGAGCTCATTACTCTGTACTAGGCATGGTGTGGTGTTAAAAATGATGTTATCTTATAAAGTAAGTGTGTGAACCAACATAAACATGTGAGTGTGTACACCAAAGTTACAAGATGTGGATGACTGTATTTGTCATCATATACTAATTGTTTCTGCCTGGTGCTTAACTTGACTAATAACCATAATACTACCAGTAATCATGGGCCCCCATACTACTAAGTCAGCATTACCTTTCCCACAGGATGCCACAATTATTAGTCCACTAGGCCCCCTGTGTGGTGGACAGTCCCAACAAGTAAAATAGGGCTGTACTTGAAAAAAAGATCCTCATGTGCTCTTGCTGCACTCTCTTCTTCCATTAATTGTCTTGAATATTCAAGAAATTAATTCTTAATATAAAATTCTATAAAAGTCTGCTCATGGGTAATAACCTTTTTAAATATGGTTAAATAAAAATCTCTAAAAACAATTACCACCAAAAATAAAATATGATTTATATATAATTACACTATAACTCCCATTGTTGTTGAATTAAAACCTATGGCATCAGTTTAATATAAAGCCATAAAACATTGTCTTACAAAATGCACTTCCAGTGCAGTTCCTTCCAAAAATTGGATAGCTCTGTGGGGAGCACAACTGCTGTGTGAGCCCCACAAAGTGTGATCCCTGAGGCAGCCACAATGGTTTTCACCACCCTTAAGCTCCTACTGTATGTAGCTGGCTAAATCGTGAACATGAATATATACCAATGTTTTCATGCAACTGCCATTTAAAAATTGACAGTATGAAAGTGAGTGGGGTGGAAAAAAAACACAATGGCAAAAATCTCCAAAATTGCTACATGGCATTAGCCGAAGGGAATTCTGCATATATCAACGTACCAAGAGTGTTCAAGTTGGGTGGGGAAGGGGCAAGAGCTGCAGATGTTCTTTGGTGTAACACAGACTATTCATATGTGACTTTAGTATTGCACTTTGGAATGCCTGCTTATTGTCAATAACTGCATACAATAACCAGATAAAATCAATACTAAAATTGACATTACCATATGGAGGTGAAGAGATGTTGTTGTGATCTACATCTACCTTCAGTAAAGCAGTTAGCAAGGCTGACCCTTTAGCCCAGTGATCCCCAACCAGTAGCCCATGAGCAACATGTTGCTCTCCAACTCCTTGGATGTTGCTCTCAGTGGTCTTAAAGCAGGAGCTTATTATTGAATTCCAGACTTGGAGACAAGTTTTATTTGCTTAAAAACCAGGTGCGCTGCCAAACCAAGCCTCAATGTAGATTGACAATACACATAGGGGCTACTAAACGGCCAATCACAGCACTTATTTGGCACCCCGAGAACACTTTTCATGCTAGTGTTGCTCTCCAACTCCTTTTACTTCTGAATGTTGCTCACGGGTTCAAAAGGTTGGGGATCCTTGCTTTAGCCTATAAACTGGATATTAGATAACTGGATATGCATTTTGATTACTAATATGGGCCAGCTTTATGGTTATATTTTCTTTATTGCTCACAATTAGCAATTGCTCACTCAGTTAGATGTGACCCATTTCCTGCCCCCACTATTGCAAATGTCTCTGGCTTGTTGTTATAGGTTTAGTGCACTGAGAGGTTTGTGCCTAACTATTATTAGAACCCCTCTTTGTCATTCTGACAAACTCAGCTCCTCTCTGATTTTCCAGTTGCCTTGGCAAGCCTGGCCCAAGACACAGCTTATGCGGCTATCCATGGGCCAATAAGAGCTGGACACAGTGTTAGCAGCTTTTATTGACCTTGTATGATGATTTCCAGACAGCCTGTCAGCCTGATATCTGGCTAAACCATTGTCAACATATCTATTAAGTTAGACAATCCCATGAGATTTGGACCTCATTGTGAGCTGATTTGGTCCTCCACTGATGGCTCTCTGTAGGTCCCATTATAATCCAATAGTTGGCCTGAAGGGTCTGCGGTAGACCTTCCCAAATTAGCAATTTCTATCATTTTAAGGGGGGTTATTTATTAAGGGTCAAGTTGTGTTGTCCATGAAAATTCGAGTTTTTGAGGTTATTTTTTTTGGTCAAAAATCGAATTTTCTTGAATTTTTCGAGATGTATTATACCCCACCCTGGAAGTAGCTTGAATCCAAAAATACACCAAAAACTGTTAAGGTTATGTAGGACACAATGGGAGAGGTCCCTTGAACCAAGGTCCCTTGAACCAAGATGTTAATAGCCTTCATGATGTTCGAGTTTTTTCGCAGGGTTTTGCCAATTGATTTGAGTCTTTTCACGCTGAAAAATCGATTTATTTGAATTTTCGGGTTGTTAACCCCAAACTTGCTATTTGGAGTCTTTTCCATTCAAGTTTTTTTTTTTAAATTAGAAACCATTCAAGTTGCCAGTTCATTCCAGGTATAAGAAACTCTAAAATTCAACCTTTGTTAAATAACCCCCTAAATGTTCAGAATTATGTAAAGAGTTATTATATGTTCTATAATATTAGTAAAAAACAGAAATCCATTTAATCCACTTAATCCACTTAAAAGGTCCACAACAATGAACTTATTTTCAAATGCCTACCTACAATTTTTCCATTTGCCAGTTTTCTAGGGTAACACTAGCAGTTCTCCTTCTTGATTTGCTGTTTATCTACGGCTCCTCTCTCTCTCATTTTCTGCAGGTTTCCTCTAGAAGCAAGACTAATAAGATGTCTCCCTGTAGAAAATATCTATGAAGCATTCTCTCAACAAAACACAGATAATAAGCTATCTCTATATAAATGTTTCAGGCATACCGGGATGGCAGACAAAAAAACATTCGTTACTACATTAATCTATTAAAAATTGCATGGAATAAGCAATGTTATACTGGCCTTTAGAACACATCAGTTTCTTGACATGCTAAAACGTGGCTGCCTGCTGTAGCACTGCATTGAAGCTCCCTACAATCTGCAGCATTTTCCACCCTGCTTTATCTCACCTCATCTGACCCTGCATTTGCTTACTTCCCTGAAATAATTATCCTTTCTCTCCTACCTCGATCCTTATCTCCTCTTGTAGTGCCCGCATTTTGGATATTAGAAGGAATTTTGTGTTTTTATATCGGAAATAAATGGTGCAAAGATAAGATGGGGGTGGTAGAATATATCGGAGACAGGGTGAAGACATCTCACTTTGTAAATTAATCTATCTCACACTGTATGCATGGGGGATGGGCTGCTTTGCTGATGTGCTAGAATAACATGTATTTTTGCATGCAATGGAAGCTAGTGGTAACCGTTAGGGATATATACATTTTTATCAAAATGAACAAAAGATCCAGAAGCAATCAGATTAAATAAGGATATAAAGCTTATTATACAATTATACAATAAAAAAAAATCATGTACATAAACATGTATAAAGAGTATTTTTCTCTTAAACTTATCTAGATACAGATTTCCTTCTTCTTGCAGGATGTCTGATCATTTCAATGCTTATTAGCGATGTGCGGCCGGCCCAATACTGGTTTACCTGCTGGTGGGTCGGGTCGACCTCGCACCCCCATTTGCGGGTGGCGGGCGGGTCCGGGTCAAGCGGTCCCCACCCGCCACCTTACACTGCTGGCTTCTGGTTTTATAGCCGCGCACCTGTTCGCCCCTCCCCTTTTCTGACATCATCGGCAGGGCAGGTTGGTGCTGGTCTATAAAAGGAACCTGGAAGTCGGGCTCAGGTGGGTGGAGGGAGGGGGTTTGCGTCGGGTGCACATAACTAATGCTTATGTCTATCACTCTTATTGCACCTAACTTCACAAATCCAATGTCCATGAAAAAGCATGATTATTTAGTACAGAGTCTGCTGACAAATAGGGCCCACCCTGGGTCACGTAGAATGGGGCCATAGTATTTTTTTTAAATGTGCATCTTAATAGCACCTCTGGCCTATCTCTTATCACATATAACAAAGTACTGCAGCACACGCATGCTTTATAAAACCATCTTTACTTTGGCTTAATCCTAGCAATGTTTTGGGCCATGTCTGATGCCCCTGTTTATACCCCAACACTCCCATGATCTACCCACATAAGAGCCATTGACTGGGGCTTTCCTTTAGCAAACTAGACCTTAATATTTGTTCAGCCCCCCCCCACTGCTACTTATCCACTGAGAGGACTCCTACCTGAAGGTGGTCCAGTATTAGTACAGAAAAATCAATCAATGAAACCAATGAATGTCAATGAAACCAAAACACTGAAGATCACCATAGGGATGAAAGTGCATTTTAGTTTGAGTTTTTTTAGCAATTCCCTGCACAGTGCATCCATGCAATGTTATAAAACAACCCAATGGACAATATGGCTGAATAAATCACACCTTCACCTACACAGAGGACAGGCTAGCTAGGTAGTTTGAGCTTTAAGCCATGAGACAATTAGAATTAAATTTCTGGAATTAGAATTAGAAGCCATTAGAAGCTATGGCATGCAGTGTGTGTAGGAATCTGGTGCTCAGGATTATGCACCTACAATGCAGCAAGTCAGCAGCATATACTTTCTAGTGGAACCCTGGAACGAATGCCACCTCCAGGTTGACAGTAATTCCAGCCATCACCTGCGACTATTCACTAAGCTAGGAAGTGCATTGGATCTCCCCGCAAATATTAGCAAAAGCAAAGAGCTTATATCTTTGCAAGTACCTCTTTTTATGAATGGCGTCAATGTGGTTAACTTGGCATCCATTTACAGGGTCACAATTGCTGATGTTTGTAAATGAGCACTCAGTTTCAGAGGAGACAGTGGGGCATAATACAGAACAAACCCAATGGACAATCAAAAGCAAAACTCAGCTGGCAGATAAAGACCATAGGGCTCATTTACAAACAACAAGGTGTGTAAAATGTACTTGTGCCCATTCATGATCCTTGCATGATCCTTGTGTGTACTTGCGGGGTGAACCAATGCACCTGTCCTGATAAATTGCACACAATGATGCAATGTAACGCTGTAATTATATGGTGGTAATTTCAGGATTCCACTGGCAGATTTCATCAACAGCTGCTACAGACTTGCCAAGCAGAAAGGACCTTTGTAGTTATAAACACTGTGCATATTGGCACACTGGAAGTAATGTCATCTTCACACTGTAAATGTTGATGAAACTCCCATAACATTCATTGAAATATGGAATATAATTAAATATTAAATAACTAAATATTAAAATAACACATTTTGGCACATCATACATAATTCTGACATGCCACCATGACACTTCAGTGAGAAAAGGTTTATCACATGATAACTCATGGACAAAATACAATTTGACTTGTGAATCAGTTTAGAAAAACTGAATTACGAGTAAAAAATTTTCTCCTCAAATGGAATCTCTTCCATGAGTTTTCAGGTGATAAACCATGAAATTTTATTTTTTCTCACTGAATTAAATCTGGCATTTTGTTGGAAAAAACATGGTAATTTGGTGACATGGTGAAATGTGTCATGTTCAGCATTCATTAGAAAAAAGCATGCCATGAATGCATACTTAGGTACCAGGGCACAACACTGAGCATGTCTTGGATTCAGTTGAAAATGTTGAGAACCCTTTGGCCTTAGGTCAAAATGCACTGTAGGATATGATGTGGCACATGCTTTGGCTGTTGTGCAATGATGCAGCTGATTTGGCTGCAGGGTGTGAGACCACATGTGCTTTGGATGCACTACACAAGCCATAACACATTTTACCCGCTGGGTAAAACCAGAACAGGTTTTGGCTGACTAAAACATTAGTGCACACTTTGGTTGCAGGAAGCAATAGCGAATATACTTTGGCAGCTTGGAACTTATCATGCATTTATTGCACCGTAGTACACCAAATATGTTTGGCTGCACAGCACTTAGCAGAACATGCATTTACATCAAGGAACAAAAATGAATATGGTTGAAGGTGCATGGCACAAAGCAAAATGCATCTCAGCATCAAAGCACCACAAAGAACCCCCTTTGGGTCAAAAGGGGTGCACAATATATGTTGGCTACAAGGCACAGAGCAAGTCATACATCAGCTTTTACAAATTACTTGATAAAGCCTTTATCTGTTGGAGAAGAAGTTATAAAATGATACTGCAGTGATAACTTGCATGTCCAGATGGGAGGAAAATTATGCTATGGTTACACTACACGTTCAGAGCCTACATATCTGAGAGGTGTATTAGCATTTAACTTGCATGGGAAAGCAGCTGCTGGGAACAAATGGTTAATGCTTGTATTGCTGGGACTCTGAGGTCACTGGGAAAATGGGAATTATTAAGAGGATTGGAAATGGAAAACATGTGGTTAACCAGTGGGGGGCATTGGAGAGTATAAATTTAGAGGTTTTAACAGCATGCTCACCTTGGAATAGGGACAGGTCTTGAGACTCCCAGCGTGTCAAGATGTTTTCAAAATTCGCTCATGCGGAGGCGACTCTACTGCTGAGCACTGAAAAGATGTTGTACTGGCTCAGGAAGGTAGGATGAGTGGAGGCCATTGCCAGAGCCTACTACTGTTGCAGGCAGGAAAAGGAAGAAGTAAAGGTGAACGAAGCCTGCGCATCCAAAGAGGAGGGGAATGCTGAAGATGCACAGGAACTTGCCAGGGCCAATCCTTTGAAGAGGAAGAAGAAGGTGTCTGCCCCCAGAGCGTCTACATCCGGATCAGCACATATAAGGAGGAGGAGGGTGAACCAGAAGGTGGCCAAACCAGACATGCAATGCATACCAGCACTAAAAGCACGTCAGTCTGGCCCTCCCTTTCCCACTTGCACATCTGAAGTATCAGTGGGTCAGGGAAGCTTTAGCAGAGGATCGGTTCCCATCTCAAGCCAACACAAGCAAAATCAGCTGCTACAGCACACTTTCATCTACAGCAGACACTGTCACAGTTGCTCCTCCTACTCACACAGCATCAGAAGCCTGAGACCAGCTGACAGCCTCATAGCTGCAGCACCACTCCCCCCCTCTCTCTCTTTCTCTCTCTGTCTTCAAAGATTAGCAGATGCAAGCAAAGTGGACATCACAAATACACAAGCGTCCTATACACTGACCAACCAACAGGGACCATAAGGTGGTTCATCCATTTATTATCAACTTGGTAAGACTGACAATTTATAGCCTAAAAATGATAGCCAGCTAAATGAATTGCTTATTTATGAAAATATAGTACCTAAAAGACTATTAGGTCTTTTCAAGGATATGGGCATTGTTCTGGAGGTTTAAAAGACTTATGGGGAAGCTACGTTTATTTAAAAACATAAGTTTAGGCAGAAAATGGCAGTTAACTCTGCTACAATTTGAGTTTTTAAGAGACATCAGTCTGTCTATGCTAATCCCTACCTAGACCATCCTATACTTCATTTTCAACTTCACCCCTAGGGGCCCCCATGAAACCCTATTCTGTTGGGCTTTGAACGGGGACAGGAATTAAAAACAAATCAAGCATTAGTGCAGAGCATGTTTGGGCCAGCACCCTGCATTTTATTGGATTAAAATGTATCTCTCTTTGGTCACTCTCACTGGGATAAGGCTCCTGGTGGGAGGGCACAATGCTTGTTCCCCCATCTGGAGTGTGGGCTTTGCTTGCCTGCAGTGGAGAAACAAAATTTTAGTGAGCTGCTCTCTTATCCCATGTGCCTTACTGCTAAATAGCATCAGACTGTATGCCAGTGCAAGTGTGTGTGGATGAATACAGAGTAGAACTAGACTCACTAGGTCCTGCTGTGTTGCTTTATGTGCCACATGCTTGCTGCAGGAATTGCAGAGCTTGGCCTGGGGAAACATGCATTTGCTTCTATACTCACATACACTTTGCTCTTCTTTCACTTACTGGATTCCTCAGGTAACAATCTGTCTGGGTGCATCTCTCAGAATCCATAGCACCACGAAAAGTGGATAACCACACCGATGCTGCTGTCAACAGCAAGAGAAATATCCACCTACGACTTCATCCCATAACTGGCATTCCCTTCTCCATGGTCTTTGGGAGGAGGTACTGCCTACAGAAAGCAATTATAAAAGAAAAGATTGTACTTGGCAGTGATCTAATTTGGGGGTGTTTTTGATAGTTCTTGATTTATATGAAGCAGAAAAGCCTTGATGATTAGATATTATCTTGCTTTAGGACATGAGCACACAACCATCCAATATGTGCTGTTTGATGAAGATTCCTGACTTATAGAGAACAAAAACCTATAGTAGTACTATAGGTAGTAAGTAGAAGTACTTACAGAGGTAGGCAAGACCAAACCAAATAGTAACTTACAAAATATGTACCCACAACCTCTTTTTTAAAATATTGCCTCTAAATTCAAAACACCAAAAATCAAAAAATTGCAAAAAAAATGTATTACATGCAATTATTATTCACTAGCTTTACAAATATAGATATCAATTCAAAAGGCTTGTTACAGATTAAATTCACTGATATATATTAGCCTTAAACGACCCATTGCCTCCTGCCACTGATATGAATGCAAGTTACTGCTCATTGCATTACAAAACCTACCTGTCACAGGTAATGGAAGGAGGTTTCCATTAATATAATTGATAGAAGATATTGGGTGTTAAGCAGAGATATGTGTCGTAAGACTTTCAGCACTACATCTCACACAAAAAAATCTAACATGTTTTTGAGTAATAGAGTATGAAAAATGTGGTTTTTAAGACCCCAAAATAAAAAATAATATATATGGATTTGTCATGTCTGATATTTTCATGGTATATATGCCTTGCCAAAACTTAAATAATACAAGAATATCTGAGATCAAACAAATCAGTGGGGGTCACTTAAATGCTTCTGCTCTCTACTAGACTAAACTCATTTAAAAACCCACAAATCTCTACTGATTCTGAATATACAAAGCACAGACAAGCAAAAACACAGAATGAATCTGAAAAAAAGAATATGAAATACCTTGAAATCCTCATTTTTGTAATTATTTTCATGTGGTTACAAACAAAAGATTTTACAATTGGAAAAGAAAAGCTCCCATTGGAGCAAAATTTTACAGCAATGGCTTCGCTCACAGCGCAACACTTCGGCAGGCGTAGATTCGCCAGGACTGCGCTAATTCACTAAAATCCAAAATTGCGTCCAGGGTGCTGAACGCTGGCAAAGTTGAGCTAGCGTTACTGCGTCAAGCGAAGTAAAGTTGCACTAGCGTTGCCTAATTTGCATACGGCGGGAAGTTAAGGTTCAATGGATGTATATGTTGTAGCAAATACATTACACCACACAAGCCCGGGAAACTTTAATAAAAAAAAATAAAGTTGTTATATTGCCCTACACATGAGCCCAGGGTATAGTGTATGTGCCATATGTTAGGAAATGTAGGGGGGAAGCCGGTTACCCTAAAAAAAAATGTACGCTTTATTGCAGCCTATCACCCTGAAAAAAAGGAAAAGACGCTAGCGTTTTTTGGGACTTAGAAAAATTTTTTTTTTAGGAAGTCCTATCTACTCTATTGCACTTCACCTGGTCTGAGGTGGCGAAGGCAAGTCTGGCGCAAGAGGAAGCGTTCAGTAAAATCCACATCTTAGTGATTTTGCGTAGTTAAGTCCATTAGCCAGGCTTTAGGGAGCAAAGTAACGCTAGAGTCTATCTACTTCGCTAGCAAAGTTTCGCTGCGTTAGTCACTTCGCCCTTTAGTAAATTTGCCCCATTGACTTCTATATAACATTGTCAACTTTTAAATGGAGTTTTTCATTAAAGTTTTTCATGTTTTTTGCACTTAACATATTTTTGTGGTTTAGAGTTATAGTTCTAATACACAATAGATTTGTCAGATTCACAAGAATCTCTACTTCTGTGAATTTGTCTTTTAAATAGACAGTTTTCAGATTTTGTCTTTCAGACAACATTTTACCTACATTTTTGTGAATTTGTCTTTAGATCTTTCTGCCGTCAAGTCTCACATGTATGTGGGCCTTTTAATAATGCATAATACATTTAATTTTAGGGGCATTTCCTGGTGGGGGTAGTTTTGTCAATGCAAACAGATCAATAATGCAAACACCATTTAAAGCTACATAATTTACCTACTTAATGGATATTGCCCATAACCCTTTTGCTTATTGGTTCCTTTAGCAAAATTGCCTTAGGACCATAAGCTTTGATAGCAATAGGTTTTATAAAGAAAACATAGTAAATACCATAAAACCACCAAGAAAATAAATCCAAATGTCATTGTTATATAGATATGGTAAATGCTGTCTAAGTCTGTTATGTAAGTGTAGTGGAAATACTGATTCGATCTAAATATTAGGTGTATATATTTATTTATATTCTATATACAAATTCTCAAGGCTGCCACTTGAGCTACTGCAGTGAAAATTAAGCAGACGCCCATTCGCGTCACATGTCGCCGGCATCTAAATTGTTATCGACGACAATTTTGACACCAGCGAATTGTCGCCAGCGTCAAAATTCGCATTTCACTAATTTTTAGCCTGTTTCGTGAATTTTGCTGGAAATTCGAATTTCGTGGCAAAGTGAAACAGGACAAATTCGCCCATCACTACTCATCAGATATACACTGGAGGTATATGACTGTACCTTCATGGGGTAATATTACCACAGTTGTACCCCCGTGAACTGCATCCCACTGGATTACTTTTCACAAAAACTCTGATATGGGGTGCAAAGTTTCGGGCAAGAGGCAGCCCTGTCCTTGCCACCTGCTATAGGTCAAGTAGTAAGTACAAGTGGACTGCACCCACAGTAAGTTAGGGGGCGTGATACGGATTCCGGTGTAATCCATTTATATGCATGTGGGCGACAAAAAATCTGAAGGCGAAAGAGCTATGCCCTGAAAACAACTACTCCCATCTCAGGGGAACCATGGAAATTAATTACTGATTTGTCATCCCATTTAATTGAAACACCTGACTAATTCACATACATTGCCACACACATAAATATTTAACCTTGCATTATTTTGTAAAATAAATAATTGAGCAACTATTATGTTTTTGACTTTATTTAATAGGGTTTTCATTATCTAGTTTTAAAACTTGTGTGAAAAAAAAGATTACTCTTAGGTCCTGTTTATGCAAGAATATTAAAAAAAGGGTTCACAACAGTGGCATAACTATAGAGATAATAGACCCTGCAGTCACTGGGGATGGGGGGCGGTTAGCTTCCTCTGTAATTACTTTACTCACTAGAAATGTGCACGCCAACTGCCTGTGCCGGTGCTCACGTGCAATTTAACAAGTAGGGGGGAGGGGGACATATATTTATGCAGAAATATTAAAAATTCAAAAGTGTTCACCAAAATGGCATAACTATAGAGGAAGCAGATCCTACGATCAAGGAGAGGATGGCCGGTCACTAAAAATGTGCACACCCACTGTCTGTGCAAGTGAATGAGGAGGGGGTTGGGGGCCGGAAAGGGGGTAACTTAACCACTCAATACTGAGTTGCACTATGTGAAGTAATTGCAGGTGAATATTTCTACATTATTTTACATCTGTACAATCTTGTCACCTAATTACTCAATACTTTGAAATTTCCACTTTAACTAACCTTTACTGCATGTCATAATCATACATGGCACAGTGCCTCTCCTGACAGCCACATTTAGGGGCCGATTCATCAAGCTCGAGTGAAGGATTCGAAGTAAAAAAACTTCGAATTTCGAAGTTTTTTTGGGCTACTTCGACCATCGAATGGGCTACTTCGACCTTAAACTACGACTATCGAAGGATTCGAAGTAAAAATCGTTCGACTATTCGACCATTCGATAGTCGAAGTACTGTCTCTTTAAAAAAAAATTCGACCCCCTAGTTCGGCAGCTAAAAGCTACCGAAGTCAATGTTAGCCTATGGGGAAGGTCCCCATAGGCTTGCCTAAGTTTTTTTGATCGAAGGATATTCCTTCGATCGTTGGATTTAAATCCTTCGAATCGTTCGATTCGAAGGATTTTATCGTTCGATCGAAGGAATAATCCTTCGATCGTACGATCGCAGAATTTGCGCTAAATCCTTCGACTTCGATATTCGAAGGATTTCAATTCCTAGTCGAATATCGAGGGTTAATTAACCCTCGATATTCGACCCTTGATGAATCGGCCCCTTATTGTTGAGAATCTGCTGAAATATATATATTTTTTCACATGGCTGGAATGCAATGATTTGTAGTTTTTTACAGTTGACTACTAGTAACGGGGTACTTAATCAAAAAGCATAAATAAGCATGAACAAATGCCAATTATGTGTGTCATCATCATAAAAAAAGGAAAACATATGTAGGCTGACAGGTTTCTAAAAGACAGTAGGTATCATTAATCTCCTCTTTTGGGGTTTACAATTGCTTTGCGTATTGATGTTGCACAGGGGAATCTAGTCATTTTCTTCTCACGCTTGTTTGGTCTGTCTACTTTACAGATTTTAGAAAATGTGTTTTGTTCAGTGTTTTTCGTCGTACTTTTTATATTTTGAAATTTTATAAATTACAAGGCATTTGAGATTTTAGAGAAATACAGTTTAACCAAAAGTCACTATAATGAGAATATTGCAATGTGTTTTGCAGTTTCATTGCCCAACCTGAGTCTCATCTGTGAAACTGTTTTACCCCTGCTTCAAGCGCTCACATATTGGAGCAGACATTCCACTGGAAGGCTGTCCTGTGGAAATGTATTTTTAATTGCAGCGAAAATATTTTAAGATCTCTTTGAGAAGGACACAGCAGGAAGGGTACCTGCCTGTGTAAGAAATTCCCAGAGGGGCTGGTGGTTCTGTCTGCCACTGCAAGAAGTAGAGAGATTTAATGTGGATATTAGAAAAACCAGGAGGTTACAGGAGAACTAAACACCCCTAATAAGAAAAGCCCCTACCTACTACACTAGATAGTCCCCCTCCCTGCTTCCCCCCCGCATAGTTCATTACCCCTGAAATTGTCCTGAATACATTGCTCATGTACCTGTGCAGAGTAATAGCAGCAGAGCTCATGGGCGCCATCTTCCGGATCTTCAATCTTCTTTAGGTCCTCTTCCCCTCTGCAATTCACAGCACTTTTTGGCGCATGGGCAGTTGCTACGAACTGGAAGACTGCTCCAACTCTGCATGTGCCAATATGGCTCTACCTTACAAATGAAGACCAAAGGGGTGATGTACTATTCGGGGAGACTATCTAGGGTAGTAGGTAGGGGCTTTTCTTGTTGGGGTGGTTTAGTTCTTCTTTAAGCAATCCTGGAAGAAGTGTCATTTGTACATGGGTGACTCCAACATGTGTGTTATGTTACTGGTAGTACACAAAGGGCCCAGTTTTGTGATGGAACTCATCAAATGAGTGAAGGTAGCTCCCAGATTTCAAAAGTTTATTTTTTTTGTGTTTTTAAGCTAAAATGGTCACCCCTGTGTATTAATAAAATGCCTTAGAGTAAAGGAAGTGTATGACGTGGATCCTGGAAGCTTACAATATATATTTATTATTTATATATATTATTATTTATATATATATTTTCCCTCATTTATAGGGCATCCTGACATTTAGGCTTTAATGTACAGGAGACAGACTTCTGAGAACAGCTTGCAAGAAGTGTTTGAAATGGAAAGCTTGTGTAAGTCAGCTGACATTGCTACTCCACCACCTGCCTGAAACTGAAGGAACCTTCTATCCTCTGCTGTGAAATTAAATAAATCTGACATTTCAATAACCCATTTGGCATGCTTAACATTATGGCTGAAAGAGACACCAAAGAAAATGACTTCTTTTGAAGACACTCCAGAATTTATCTTTTTAACATGACTACTTCAATTGGTGATGATGGTGCCACAGGCTCACAGGTATACCTTACAAGTTATGAAACTCATATACATTTATACTAGTCTAATGTTCCAGTTACAACTGTGCCTACAGATTAAGCACCTCCCCCTTACACAATGCCTTTACCTCAACCTCACAAGACTGAAAACATTTGCTCTTCGTTTTCAGTATGGACTTCTGAAGCAGGCAATAACACCACACTTCTTTCAAAACAATTTGTTATACTCCTTCCAGTTGTTTTCACTACATTTCCATTATTACTGTATTTTTTTTTTAAGATATTTGCACTAGATATTTTTGTACTTGATTGCAACGTTTGAAAATTTTAATAATAAATGTTCATGTGTTTTTCATTTCTTTGGCTCACTTTTACTTCCTATGCATCTCCATTCAAGGGCATGTGGGACCACATCTATAGAAAATCTGACCTCTATCCCCTAAATCATTTTAGGGCTGCACACACATCTAACCCAACATACGCAAATCACAACGAGACAGAGAAGAGAGAAAAAACTGTGCTCTGAGAGAATTATATAGTAACCACAAGATCTTACACATCCTCTGCTTGGCTTCTCATCTCAACTGCAGATTCACTAGTAGCAAGTCCATCCTAGCTTTGAAGGTTTAGCAAAAACTGTTGGTTGCTTTTTAGAACCAACTAAGACATTTTTTCTTTGTACTTCTACTTGCCTTTTGCTAAGCAGAAGTTTTGATTCTTTAGAAGCAGCTACAGATGGTACCCTCCTGAAACCAGCTGAATGTTCCCAGACAGAGCCTGCTACATTCAGCTGATGTGCCCATAACAGCAACAGCAGATGTTGATTTCCTAATAATAGAAGTTGCTAGTTCACTGCTAGACTTTGCTGTGCTTTTACTACCAGCAGCTAGATTCAGAGGAAGGCTGTCTTTGGCTGGACAAATGGGAAACAAGGAATTTGGAAAGTGGAAATAGGAAAGTGGGAGGAATGGAAGGACATTAGTGGGAACAATCCACGATTCATAAAGCAACCTATACTGATGAAATATGTTATTCCAAACCCATTGTTATAATAATTACCTAGTCTACCTAATCATCTATTTAATCTCTGACTCAGAAACTGCTCAGTCACGGAGCTGTAGCAGGCCGCTGATCAGTATCGAGTCACAGTTCAACTTGAAGCTGCTGGTCAGTGAAAGATCAGTCAGGTTCCTGGCAGGATATATCTTAAAAAAGTCCTACAAAAACAGCATCCTCTAACTGTTCACAAAGCAAAGGTGTAGGCTGTCTACCTAGGAAGCAGAACCCTTGAATCCCCCTCCCCTTGTGTGGACCCCCACATGAAAGTCTGCCTGTTGTGTCTGCTTTCCATGTGTAAAGTTTAAAAGGTATCACTGCAGAGATTAACTGGCCCCTGCATTGTTTAAGCATCAAATTCAAACTATAATCCCCTGTATTGTTCACATATGTAATCCCCTCTGCATTGTTCACACTTATATCACCTCTATTGTTCACACCCTAAATCCCTGTACTGTTCACACCTGAGATCCAGACTGAAACTGCCCACATTGTTCACCTGTTCACACTTCATCCAAACTTCTGAAGGGCACCAGCACTGTGTCACTGTATGTAGCGCATTTTAGAGTGGTCCTGATAGGTTTCCCTGTCTCCTGCTCTGTTCTGCCTGCCCAATTGTTCGTGTGTGCCATACTCGGCTTTCCCTATGCACCATGTGTGTGCCATACTCTGCCTTCCCTATGCTCCCTGTGTGTGCCATACTCTGCCTGCCCTATGCCCCATGTGTGTGCCATACTCTGTCTGCCCTATGCTCCCTGGGTGTGCCATACTCTGCCTGTGGAACATAAGCCTGGTAGGGCTTGTTCTGGGGGTTTGTAAGCATTTGCAAATTATTGTTAGGGGGCCCTAAGGTATGTAATCATGTGCTCGAGGTTGCTGTGTTATCCACAGGGGAGGATGAGGCTTATGGTTTGTTAGGGTATGTCTTAATATGACTTTTTTAACATATGGCTTCCATTTTCGACCCTCCACCATGTAGGTTAGAAAAATTCCAGCCCTCGAGATCACAGAAGCTGTATATAAGTCCAAAATCAAGCGGATATATACTCCCAAAAGGGATATGTATAAGAAGAGATCAGCGCCTGTGGCAACAGAAATTAAAAACAAGCATAGCGTAATACGTTCATAATATGAGATATCACCCCGTGCATACACTGGCTGTTACATTGGTGTATTCTCCCCTTTTCCTTCAGGTGACTATTAATGGGGGTGTAAGTTAGCGATAGAAGTGAAGAAAAGATAATGCCTTTCCTGTGAAGTGAAATATATTCCAGAGGTGGAGCACCTCCACCTTCTATGTAAAATGCCTACTTACAAACCACTGCTGTGGTGTTATGCATATAACAAGAAGCCCTTTCTGGTCCCTCCTTCAGGGTTTGCCGCTCCTTTCAGGTCCCAGGCCAGGAATAAAACCAGTGATAGTGTAATACCGTTTTTTATTTAAAAACTAATTAAAATCAATTAAAAATTTACACTCACGTTTACCCTGACGGGTTTTGCGCATTGAGTCCAATAAAAAGTTTGGGTTCCCAGGGGTGGTCCTGTCAGCTCACTCCAGACTCCCTCGTGGTGCCTTGCTTCTGGGTTGTTTTGGGGGACACAACAACCCAGAAGCAAGGCACCACGAGGGAGTCTGGAGTGAGCTGACAGGACCACCCCTGGGAACCCCATACAAACTTTTTATTGGACTCAATGCGCAAAATCCGTCAGGGTAAACGTGAGTGTAAATTTTTAATCGATTTTAATTAGTTTTTAAATAAAAAACGGTATTACACTATCACTGGTTTTATTCCTGGCCTGGGACCTGAAAGGAGCGGCGAACCCTGAAGGAGGGACCAGAAAGGGCTTCTTGTTATATGCATAACACCACAGCAGTGGTTTGTAAGTAGGCATTTTACATAGAAGGTGGAGGTGCTCCACCTCTGGAATATATTTCACTTCACAGGAAAGGCATTATCTTTTCTTCACTTCTATCGCTAACTTACACCCCCATTAATAGTCACCTGAAGGAAAAGGGGAGAATACACCTATGTAACATCCAGTGTATGCACGGGGTGATATCTCATATTATGAACGTATTATGCTATGCTTGTTTTTAATTTCTGTTGCCACAGGCGCTGATCTCTTCTTATACATATCCCTTTTGGGAGTATATATCCACTTGATTTTGAGCTGGTACAGAAGCCTAAAATATGATGTACAACATTTCTAGCCTCATTCTTTAGTTAGGTTTTAGTTCTCCTTTAATTAACCATTCTTTCCTTAAAACAACTTCTCAAAAACTCTTATTTTTTTGTCAGGTAGAAGCAGATCTGTAATTTTTTTTCCCTGGAAGAAACTGCGAGCAGCAAATATATATGACTCCCGACTATTGGGAGCAAAGATTCCATTTGCAGCTGTTGCCTCTACCCTCCATGTTTGTATGATTTCCAGTGAGCACGGAACACTACCGCTTGCCGATACAGAACGTATTATTCGCCGTTCTACTACACTGAACTACCAACCCCACCTTCTATGCAGCTCTACTGCGCTTTTATACGTATAGTGTTACATCACAGTTATGCGACACGAAACTTCGGAACTATCCGGAAGGAGCGCTGCGGGACTTTTGAATAATGATTCATTTATTTATGTCAATAAAATTGGGACTGTCCCTTGAAAAGCAGAATTGTTGTGCGGTTAGTCCTTTCCCTACCTGGAAGCACAGGGTTGCATTGTCACACCTTTCTCAGAGTGGTTGCTTGATGTGCTGCTTTTGCCTTGAAGTGCTGGTTTATTGCAGCTGTGAGCTGCAGCGCAGAAACTTATTTAGAAAATGTTATTGATTTATATACCACAAAATGTGTAAAGAACAACAGTTATGAGTTAGTTATAGACCAGGTGCCCCCCCTCCCAATTTATCCAATAAAAGTAGAAGTGAAGCAATCCAAGTTGAAACCAGGAAGATTCAATCTGTGTAGACGATCCAAGCGAAGCAATCTGGGTGGAGCGATTCAAATGAAGTATCCAATCCCTATAAGCACAACATAGAAACTTATTTATAAAATGTTTCATTAATAAAATGTGTAAAGAAAAAACAGACCCCAGACCATGTGGCCCCCCGTATTATTTACCAATAAAAAAAAACAAAAAAAAAAAAACCAGACCCCAGACCTGCGGCCCACAAGCTATAATGAAAAACAGACCCCAGACCATGTGGCCCACCAGCTATAAGTAAAATCAGACCCCAGACCAGGTGCCCCCTGCTATATGTACCAATAATAAAATCAGACCCCAGACCAGGTATCCCCCCTGCTATATGTACCAATAATAAAATCAGACCCCAGACCAGGTATCCTCCCTGCTTTATGTACCAATAATAAAATCAGACACCAGACCAGGTGGCCCCCTGCTTTATGTACCAATAATAAAATCAGACCCCAGACCAGGTATCCCCCCTGCTATATGTACCAATAATAAAATCAGACCCCAGACCAGGTGCCCCCCTGCTTTAGGTACCAATAATAAAATCAGACCCCAGACTAGGTATCCCCCCTGCTATATGTACCAATAATAAAATCAGACCCCAGACCAGGTATCCCCCCTGCTATATGTACCAATAATAAAATCAGACCCCAGACCAGGTATCCCCCCTGCTATATGTACCAATAATAAAATCAGACCCCAGACCAGGTATCCCCCCTGCTATATGTACCAATAATAAAATCAGACCCCAGACCAGGTATCCCCCATGCTACATGTACCAATAATAAAATCAGACCCCAGACCAGGTGCCCCCCCTGCTATATGTACCAATAATAAAATCAGACCCCAAACCAGGTATCCCCCTGCTTTATGTACCAATAATAAAATCAGACCCCAGACCAGGTGGCCCCCCTGCTATATGTACCAATAATAAAATCAGACCCCAGACCAGGTATCCCCCCTGCTATATGTACTAATAATAAAATCAGAACCCAGACCAGGTATCCCCCCTGCTATATGTACCAATAACAAAATCAGACCCCAGACCTGCGGCCCACCAGCTATAATGAAAAACAGACCCCAGACCATGTGGCTCACCAGCTATAAGTAAAATCAGACCCCAGACCAGGTGCCCCCCTGCTATCTATACCAATAATAAAATCAGACCCCAGACCAGGTATCCCCCCTGCTATATGTACCAATAATAAAATCAGACCCCAGACCAGGTATCCCCCCTGCTATATGTACTAATAATAAAATCAGACCCCAGACCAGGTATCCCCTTTGCTATATGTACCAATAATGAAATCAGACCCCAGACCAGGTATCCTCCCTGCTTTATGTACCAATAATAAAATCAGACCCCAGACCAGGTATCCCCCTGCTATATGTACTAATAATAAAATCAGACCCCAGACCAGGTATCCCCCCTGCTATATGTACTAATAATAAAATCAGACCCCAGACCAGGTATTCCCCCTGCTATATGTACCAATAACAAAATCAGACCCCAGACCAGGTATCCTGCCTGCTATATGTACTAATAATAAAATCAGAGCCCAGACCAGGTAGCCCCACTGCTATATGAACAAATAATAAAATCAGACCCCAGACCAGGTATCCCCCCTGCTATATGTACTAATAATAAAATCAGACCCCAGACCAGGTATCCCCCCTGCTATATGTACTAATAATAAAATCAGACCCCAGACCAGGTATTCCCCCTGCTATATGTACCAATAATAAAATCAGACCCCAGACCAGGTATCCCCCCTGCTATATGTACTAATAACAAAATCAGACCCCAGACCAGGTATCCCCCCTGCTATATGTACTAATAATAAAATCAGACCCCAGACCAGGTATTCCCCCTGCTATATGTACTAATAATAAAATCAGACCCCAGACCAGGTATCCCCCCTGCTATATGTACTAATAATAAAATCAGACCCCAGACCAGGTATTCCCCCTGCTATATGTACCAATAACAAAATCAGACCCCAGACCAGGTATCCTCCCTGCTATATGTACTAATAATAAAATCAGAGCCCAGACCAGGTAGCCCCACTGCTATATGAACAAATAATAAAATCAGACCCCAGACCAGGTATCCCCCTGCTATATGTACTAATAATAAAATCAGACCCCAGACCAGGTATCCCCCTGCTATATGTACCAATAATAAAATCAGACCCCAGACCAGGTATCCCCCCTGCTATATGTACTAATAATAAAATCAGACCCCAGACCAGGTATCCCCCCTGCTATATGTACTAATAATAAAATCAGACCCCAGACCAGGTATTCCCCCTGCTATATGTACCAATAATAAAATCAGACCCCAGACCAGGTATCCCCCCTGCTATATGTACTAATAACAAAATCAGACCCCAGACCAGGTATTCCCCCTGCTATATGTACCAATAACAAAATCAGACCCCAGACCAGGTATCCTCCCTGCTATATGTACTAATAATAAAATCAGAGCCCAGACCAGGTAGCCCCACTGCTATATGAACAAATAATAAAATCAGACCCCAGACCAGGTATCCCCCTGCTATATGTACTAATAATAAAATCAGACCCCAGACCAGGTATCCCCCCTGCTATATGTACCAATAATAAAATCAGACCCCAGACCAGGTATCCCCCCTGCTATATGTACTAATAATAAAATCAGACCCCAGACCAGGTATCCCCCCTGCTATATGTACCAATAATAAAATCAGACCCCAGACCAGGTATCCCCCCTGCTATATGTACTAATAATAAAATCAGACCCCAGACCAGGTATCCCCCCTGCTATATGTACTAATAATAAAATCAGACCCCAGACCAGGTATTCCCCCTGCTATATGTACCAATAATAAAATCAGACCCCAGACCAGGTATCCCCCCTGCTATATGTACTAATAACAAAATCAGACCCCAGACCAGGTATTCCCCCTGCTATATGTACCAATAACAAAATCAGACCCCAGACCAGGTATCCTCCCTGCTATATGTACTAATAATAAAATCAGAGCCCAGACCAGGTAGCCCCACTGCTATATGAACAAATAATAAAATCAGACCCCAGACCAGGTATCCCCCTGCTATATGTACTAATAATAAAATCAGACCCCAGACCAGGTATCCCCCCTGCTATATGTACCAATAATAAAATCAGACCCCAGACCAGGTATCCCCCCTGCTATATGTACTAATAATAAAATCAGACCCCAGACCAGGTATCCCCCCTGCTATATGTACTAATAATAAAATCAGACCCCAGACCAGGTATCCCCCCTGCTATATGTACTAATAATAAAATCAGACCCCAGACCAGGTATTCCCCCTGCTATATGTACCAATAATAAAATCAGACCCCAGACCAGGTATCCCCCCTGCTATATGTACTAATAACAAAATCAGACCCCAGACCAGGTATTCCCCCTGCTATATGTACCAATAACAAAATCAGACCCCAGACCAGGTATCCTCCCTGCTATATGTACTAATAATAAAATCAGAGCCCAGACCAGGTATCCCCCTGCTATATGAACAAATAATAAAATCAGACCCCAGACCAGGTATCCCCCTGCTATATGTACCAATAATAAAATCAGACCCCAGACCAGGTATCCCCCCTGCTATATGTACTAATAATAAAATCAGAGCCCAGACCAGGTAGCCCCACTGCTATATGAACAAATAATAAAATCAGACCCCAGACCAGGTATCCCCCTGCTATATGTACTAATAATAAAATCAGAGCCCAGACCAGGTAGCCCCACTGCTATATGAACAAATAATAAAATCAGACCCCAGACCAGGTATCCCCCTGCTATATGTACTAATAATAAAATCAGACCCCAGACCAGGTATCCCCCCTGCTATATGTACTAATAATAAAATCAGAGCCCAGACCAGGTAGCCCCACTGCTATATGAACAAATAATAAAATCAGACCCCAGACCAGGTATCCCCCTGCTATATGTACTAATAATAAAATCAGACCCCAGACCAGGTATCCCCCCTGCTATATGTACCAATAATAAAATCAGACCCCAGACCAGGTATCCCCCCTGCTATATGTACTAATAATAAAATCAGACCCCAGACCAGGTATCCCCCCTGCTATATGTACTAATAATAAAATCAGACCCCAGACCAGGTATCCCCCCTGCTATATGTACTAATAATAAAATCAGACCCCAGACCAGGTATTCCCCCTGCTATATGTACCAATAATAAAATCAGACCCCAGACCAGGTATCCCCCCTGCTATATGTACTAATAACAAAATCAGACCCCAGACCAGGTATTCCCCCTGCTATATGTACCAATAACAAAATCAGACCCCAGACCAGGTATCCTCCCTGCTATATGTACTAATAATAAAATCAGAGCCCAGACCAGGTAGCCCCACTGCTATATGAACAAATAATAAAATCAGACCCCAGACCAGGTATCCCCCTGCTATATGTACCAATAATAAAAACAGACCCCCAGACCTGCGGCCCACCAGCTATAAGTAAAAACAGACCCCAGACCTGCAGCCCCCGCTTTCTGTTTAACCAAAATAACAAACCTCAGATCAGGGAACCAAAATAACAAACCTCAGATCAGGAGTGACCCGAAAGTGAAGCAGAGATCCTGTCCTGCGAAGATTCAGTGTTCCTGTCAGCAGCGTGTTCTGTTCCTGTCAGCAGCGAAGAGCAGCCAAAAGAAGCGTCCGTTCCCTTGGAGATGCAGATGGAAAATGAAGCCGCAGTACCGACGCTGTTCTGAAGACTTTGTTGCTACGTGACGTCATTTCCAGGAAGTCGGTCCCGGAAGAGAGCCATAGCAGCGCGCAGGTAGAGAAGGAGAACAAGGAAGAAGATGGTGGAGACCCCTTGGTCGTCGTGGGACAGCGCCGGTTTGAGGTTTCTCCAACGTCTTACCTAAACAGCAGGATAGCACAGCATATTGTAGGTAAGTCATGTACATGCATTTGTTTTTTTAAATATTTAAAAATTTTGTTACTGATCCTTTAAGTTTCTGGGTCACTGTTCTGCTCAGTTGCTTCACTAGTCCTGCCTCGGGGTGCTTTACTTTAGAACTTTGGTTGGTGTTGGGCCTGGCTCCAGGTACTGGGCTTTTGCCAATGCTTTGTCTAAAACAGAGCCTTATTTTGTTGTACCCGGTCCAGGCCTGCTTCAAGGTGCTGTGTTACTGCTCTTTGTAGAGGTACTTGGTTTCAGCCCATAAGATGGCCTTTCCTTATTTATATATTCTATGAGACAATTGCTCTGTCCTCTTAATCAACCATATTGATTAGAATTTATAATGGCATTCTCAGGTCATCATCTGTAATGTGATCTCGTTACATTTTCAAATATTTTCCTCAATGGATGCAAACTGAAGCTGGTTTTATACCTTGATGTTTAATGGTCCAAATGTATGTCATTTTACATTTACATAGATTCACTTTAAATCTACCAGAATTACTATCAGTTTCACAAAAAGTTTATTTTCTATATGTCCTGTCTCCTCTTACTTGTAGTTTTTTAATATATAAATACATTTTTTTGTTTTTTTTTATATATTAAGTTAATCTCATTTCAAATGTGTGGTTTGGTGCTTAAAGGGGGATTAAAACCCAAACACATTTTTGCCTAATAAATGTAATTCTAAGTAACATTATAATATATGTTCATTATACATTTTAAGTGATTTATAAATGTATTTGTAACTGAAACCTTTCTGTCCTCTGGTTCTGACTTTTTAAACAATGTAACAGAAGTCAGATATCATATAACAAAGACATCTGATAATCATCTGGTTTCTGCTATGTCGTTTGCAAAAGCCAGAACCACCCAGGAACAGAATAGCAAGAGACGGACAGGATTATGACAGCTATTGGATCCGTTATCTGGAAACCCGTTATCCAGAAAGCTCCGAAATACGGAATGCCCCTCTCCCATAGACTCCATTTTATCCAAATAATCCAAATTTTTACATGATTTTCTAGTAGACTTAAGGTATGAAGATCCAAATTACGGAATGATCCGTTATCCGTAAAACCCTAGGTCCCGAGCATTCTGGATAACAGGTCCCATATCTGTACTATCTTCTCTTGTGGTTTATACTGTGATCACAATCTGTTGCCAGTAGCAAAGCAACCCCAAAACAGAAACCCCCCTATTCTCTGTAGATGGCAGTCTTTAATGTCATGTGCCTTCCAGATACATAGAAACCCCGGGTTGATGAATTGACTGCCTTTATTTCTTCAATTTCTTCAGTTCAACTGGCAGTGGAAAGCTGGTCAATTCTACTAATAGTAATTCCACCATGACAAGCCTTCAGCGTAAGCTTCCAGAGTGGATGTCTGTTAAACAGCAAGAAGACAGAATAGATGATGCAAAAGTAGGTTTTGTTCCTTAATGTATATTTTTTAAAATGCTAATGGGCAACTGTACAAAAAGAATAAATGTTTTCATAATCGAGGAAAGGCTTAATGCTGAGTTATTAAACTTGATGGAGATACTGTTTCTACACAAACCTAAATCAAACTCAGTCATGACATATGATACGCCTGCTCATATTGGTAAGGGTGGGAGGTAGCAGTTAGAAGAAATGTATAGATAATCACAGAATACAGTAGTAAAGCACGTCAGGGTGGTGGGAAAGCAGAAATGCATAGAGATTCCTAGGATAGCAAGAAACGGGAGGAGAGTATCGCTTTTAATGGTTTTATAGAACAGGCAGGCTATAGGGTAATGCCATACGGGACTGAATCTAGCCATGGTGCTAGAAAATCTTAGTTTAAAAAGCAACTTTAACTTTTCTATCATTTACAATTTACTAAGAGAGCCTTGAAGATTTAGTCATAGTACACCCACAGATTTTGCCCATGCATCCAGATAGAAGTATATCTGAATCTGTTTTTTGTGACCAGAAATCTTTCTGCAAGAAGAATATTCTGGAAGATAATCTACCGTTCATGAAGTTTAATGGCTCTATTGTATACAGCTATGAGTCAAACGACTGTTCTCTTTTGTCAGAAGATATCAGGTATGGAGTGCACAAAAATATTTGTTTGATTGAAACTTAAAGAGATACTGACACCAGAAATTATACTGTTTTTTTACATCCATCATAATATTGCCTTTGAAAACTACTTATAACTTTGCCATAAAGTATTCACACGATGCTTTTACATTACATGTCTGATGCCCCATGTTCCTGTATGAGAGGGGCTGCCATATTTGTGAAACTTTAATTAACAGGCTGAGATGGGACAGTCAGATTGGCAAAACAATCAGGTTTAGGAACTTCAACTAACAATAAGTTACAAAAATAAACATCTCAGCAACATGACCTATAGGTAACTTTTAATGTAAATTCATATTTTAAAATATACTTTTTTAGTGTCAATATCACTTTCATCACAGTCATTGCATTGGCAATTAAATTTGCAATAAAATTGTTATATAAGAAATAATGCTGGTACAAAATGCGTATACTTTACTGAATACTAATTGTATTTGATTTTTTTGATATTTATCTGTAACATAACATGTGTCTGTTCAATTAGTGTTTATATGAATGATGTACATAATGAATCTCCTTGATTTGTATCAGATCCAGCCTGCTAGAAGAGGATGTACTTGGTTTTGATATAGAATGGCCTCCTGTTTATACAAAGGGAAAAACTGGAAAAGTTGCTCTTATACAAGTGTGTGTGTCTGAGAAAAAATGCTATTTGTTTCATATTTCACCTATGGCTGGTAAGTGCCTTATTGGATTTATGTTTTGTAAAACATAACAAAAAGTATTAGAACATTCATGGGATAAAAAAAATATAATACAGGTTTTCCAGGTTTTTACCAAATTACTCTTTAAAGGCATTGTTCACATTTAAATGAACTTTTAGTATGTTGTAGAGAGTACATGCTGAGACAATTTGCAACTGGTCTTTAATTATTATTTGTGGTTCTGTGAGTATTTAGCTTTTTGTTCATCTGCTCCATTCTGTAATTTCAGTGGCTGTAATTTACTTAAGTAAAGCAATCAGGCAGTAGTAATAGATGGCCTGAATAAAAAGGTAAATATTAAAAATGAACAATAAAAATAAAACAGTAGTTTTTTGGCTGTCATGTTTGCTGATTTGAAAGCTTTAGGGAGTCTGGGTAAAAAAGGGCAAATCATTCAAAAACTTTAAAGCAAATAAAAGCCCAACTAAAAGTGTCTAACAATTGGCCATTCTCAAACATATTAAAATTTTGCTTAAAGCTGAACTACCCCTTTAAACAGCAGTCACAAGTTGTTTGGAAATGTTGCAGTCCTGCAAGTGATTGACTGTGCTTGCTATAGAATTGAATGTCCCCTCCAAAGTAATGGAAATCACAAAATGCACCATTGCCTCAAGCGTCAGGATCAGCATTATAGAAGTCTAGTTGTTGTTACCAATTCTGTTTATTTTTGAAGTAGATGGTTTACAGGAGGTTTATCTTCTTTATGCAGTTTGTCTTTCTTGCTGTTTTTACAGGCTTTCCTAAGGGTTTGAAGAGGCTGCTAGAAGATGAGTCTGTTAGAAAAGTTGGTGTGGGAATTGAAGGAGACCAGTGGAAGTTAATGAGTGACTATGAGCTGAAACTTAAAGGCTTTATTGAACTTTCGGAAATGGCTAACCAAAAAGTATGTGTTCGTTAAACCTTTCAAATGAAAAAGTAATTTCGATTACACTTGTATTGCTTCTTCTACTGCCCCAATATATATATATATATATATATATATATATATCTCTCTCTCTCTCTCTCTCTCTCTCTCTCTCTCTCTCTCTCTCTCTCTCTCTCTCTCTCTCTCTCTCTCTCTCTCTCTCTCTCTCTCTCTCTCTCTCTCTCTCTCTCTCTCTCTCTCTCTCTCTCTCTCTCTCTCTCTCTCTCTCTCTCTCTCTCTCTCTCTCTCTCTCTCTCTCTCTCTCTCCTTTTCACAAAGTTCACACTTTTGGGGTGAATACTGGATTGTATGAGGAATTAAATGATTGAGCTAAAAAGTAAATACTTTTTTGAACTCTCAGAAGTATGTGCTTGTTAATAAACTAAAATTATATACTTTCTCTTTTTCTGAACAATTCTCTAATTTTTTATAGTTGCCGAACTTTCAGCAAATTGATACGGTTATGTTTGTGTCAATTTGAAGGAATGAAAATATTTTTATTCTATTTATC
Source organism: Xenopus laevis (assembly GCF_017654675.1). Lineage (NCBI taxonomy): Eukaryota > Metazoa > Chordata > Amphibia > Anura > Pipidae > Xenopus > Xenopus laevis. Next base: position 105,926,574 of record NC_054371.1, on the reverse strand, counting down.
ATCATTCATCCATTTTTGTGGAGGATTTGCCTGACTTAAGGGATAATGGAAGTGTTAATCACTGCAGGTTGGAAAGTAAACAACCCTCACTGAATGTAACTGCTAACCTCAGACCCCGGTCTTGTGCTCCTGGTGCTTGATAGAATAGGACCCTGTGCTTCTTCACTGAAAAACCACACCAGCCTAGGGTACTAATTTTGCTTAGTGCCATGCCATCTTCGTCTGTTTTTTCACAGAGATCCCTTGAAACTACACTGTGCAGTGTACATCAACAGTAGAGTCACATGTGCATGGCCAGGAAAGTGCAAGATAACCCTGGAACAAGACAGAAAATAGCAGGGTGGTGCTAAAAAGAAAGGTGAATATGACTGGGATCTGAGGTTAGCGATAATATTCACTGTCGGTTTTCTAACAAATTGGCATCCCCAGTGATTAACACATTCCTTTCAGTATATATGTATGTGTGTGTGTGTGTATATATATATATATATATATATATATATATATATATATATATATATATATATATATATATATGTATATATGTGTGTGTGTATTTCTAAACTGATGACCGATATATTCATTTTTTTTATTATTTATATGGTGCCATCATTTCATGCAGTGTTTTACAGAGTAAAGGCATATGATTCACAGTTATAGTTGGATATTGTTAGGAGACAGTAGGGGGTCCCTGATTGTGACAGCTAAAATTCTAAGAGGGCGAGGAAGATGGACGATGAAGGCAACCAATGTTACTTCAGAGTTCTTGTTGGTTAGGAAAGTAATGCTAAGTGCAGAATAATGGTGGCCATAGACGTAACAATTACGATCTTTCTTGGAAAAGATCTTTCCAAGGAAGATCGTTCGTTTCAATACACACGTGTAGAGCTGATTCGTCAGATATACAGGTAGAAACAATAGAATTCTACCTGTATCTGACGATTCAGCACTAACAATGGGCGATGTTCGGGTCCCTTCAAAGGCACCCGATCAAAATTTTCCGTCCAGCCCGATCGACGAGCCGACCGATATCCAAGTCTTCTTGGTGTGGCCACCATACACGCAACGAATATCGGACGAAAATTTGTTTTTTACGATATTATCTGTGTGTCTATGGCCACCTTAAGATGAATACCAGAAGTTATTGTGTATGGGAGCAAAGAGTAGGGGGGGGGGGCTTGGTGGGTGGTCAAGTTGCTAAGGGCTTATATTGTGCTTCAGTGAAGAGAGGCAGCGCTTGTGGTGCAAAAAGAAAGTTATGGGTCTGATGGATTGGAGTGAGGTCAGTTTAGGCAGGGGGAGGCCACATAACAGTTAATTACAGTGACCTAAATGAGATCTGACAAGGGCATGGGTGAGAATATTGGTAGTCTCTTGTGTGACAAGGGGTCGAACACGAGTGATGTTCCTAAGGTGAAAAAAGCAGAATGATTTACTCAGCGTTTGAATATAGGGAATAAATAAGAGGGCAGAGTCAAATGTGACTCCTAAAACAGCAGACTTGGGTTACTGGAGTTATATTGTTGTTTTCTACACTGACCGTATTGTGAAATAGAGTGGGAAGGTATGAAAATGACCAGTTCAGTTTTGTCCATTTTAGGCAACAAGAGGACATGAATGCAGAAATGATGATATATAAATGATACTGAAATCCAAATGAGTCGATTAGCTTACAAAGACCAGTGGTATTGATTAAAAATAGGAGGAGTCCAAGAATGGAGCCTCGAGGTACCCTGTCCTAAAGAGGGCAAGATGAGGAGGTGAAGGCTGTATAGGAGACACTGAAGGATTGATTTGAAAGATATATATTTTCTTTGTTTAATGCATATGATAAAAATGTACAGTATTTTTGATATATGTTTGAGGTAGATCTGTTTACGTGACTTTTTTTTTTATCAGTGGTGGGTAATACGGAGTCACCATGTCCCCATTAATATTGCTAAATCCTGTTATACAGTTCACAAAAACACATGTATTTTTAGCTTTTTGTTATCAAATGTAAAAAAAAATTTGTTTTAACTACTTTCCATATGATAAATTCTTATTAGCTACGGTGCAAGGAAAAGTGGAGCCTTAATGGTTTGATCAAACATCTTTTCAAGGAGCAACTTATAAAAGAAAGCTCTGTACGTTGCAGCAACTGGGATATTTTTCCTCTCACTGAAGACCAGAAATTGTATGCTGCCACTGATGCTTATGTAAGGACTAGTTTACATTTTTATTTTATTGTTTGTTACCACATATGTGGGCTGGTAATCTCTCTTATTTAGCTGCTACCACACTTAAAGGAACAGTTCAACGTAAAAATAAAAACTAGGTAAACAGGCTGTGCAAAATAAAAAATGTAGTTGGTCAAAAATGTAATCTATAAAGGCTGGAGTGAATGGATGTATAACAGAACAGAACACTACTTCCTGTTTTCAGCTCTCTAACTCTGAGTTAGTCAGCGACTTTAACCCTTTGCTTGCCAAGCACGTACGCTGTATGTTGTGGCAGGCAAGGGCTCAGACTGCCAAACACGTACCTTGTACGTTGTTTGGCATTTCCTGGATTCTTCTATGATCTGCGGTTTGCAAAGCAGGGAAACAGCCGCCGATCACTTGGCAACCCTCTAGGCAACGAGCACCGGGTCCTCAATCCCTTGCTGGCCCCACCGATCGACCCCAAGATGCGCCGACTACCCACACACTTACCGTGTCTGGTTTCAGGATAATTTTCATATATTCTGTGATCTGCGGCTTGCGCTGCCGGGATAAGCCGCAGATCACTTGGCAACCCCCTAGGCAATGAGCTGCGGGTCCTCAGTCGCCTGCTGGCCCCCCCGATCACTCCCCCAAGTGACCCCAAGCAGCGCCAACGTCAGCTGGCACGTGGCTGCTTCTGGGGTAATATTTGTAAATTTCTACACCCATATACCCACACATATACTCACATATATACACACACCTTTGCAAGTGTGTACACCTGCATAATTATATTTATTTGCTGTAATTTTATCATTGTCACATTTTCTGTGATTTTTTTTATTGAATATTCTGTTCTGTTTTGCTTATGTATCTTTAGTATAGTTTTGCTGTTTGGTGCTTTGGTATAGAAAGATATATTTTACTTTGGTTGATCCGTCAGAATATGTACTTTCCAAAAATATATGGTTTTCTAGTTTTTTTTTTTTTTTTACAGTTTGGGGGTCTTACCGCGCATACCGCGGAGTTGACCAGCTTGAAAATTCATATGCACGTATTTCATTTGGGGTCCGTACATACCACATAATTTGGTAAATATATGCATATTGGGCATCAAACTATTCAGTAGACCTGATGTCCATATTTAGGGTGATTTTTCTTTGTACATAAAACATTGTGTGCATAAATGCCGCAAACTGCAACTTTTTTAGGCAATTTTCAGAAATGTTGTAAAAACCTCTGTTTAGAAAAGCTTTGCAGTTTGGTGTAGAAAGACGTCTTTATCTTTGTTGGATTCGTCAGAATGTGTACTTTCCAAAAATATGGTTTTGGGGGGTCTTTGCTGTTAGGAGGGTATTGAGGCACATAATATGAAGTCAAGGGTCTATGTTAACAGAAGGCTAATCGGCAGTGGAGAAAACTCGTATGCACTAATTTCATTTGGGGTCAGCACATGCCAGTTGCCTTGGTATATCCATACATATTGGGCATCAAACTGTTCATTAGACCCTTGGCATCCGGGGTTCTGGGGTGAACATACTTTTTTCTACCTTTGCCCACCCCCCCAAACAATGTAAATGTGTTGATTTTGCAGCACCTAAAATGACATGCCATATGGGGGTCTTCATTTTGGGGCCCCTATATGCCACATGCTTAGGTACACCTATACATATTGGGCATCAAACTGTTCAGAGGACCCCAGGCTTTCATATTTGGGGTGGTTTATCTTGATACTCAATAGTATGTGGGACATACGATGCGGCAGGTTGGAAGTTTTGAAGTGATTTTTGAAAATGTCCCTAAAATTGCCAAACTTAGGAAAGTTTTGCAGCTTGGTGCTTTGGACTAGAAAGACATGCATACCCAATTTGGATTCAGGGGAATGGTGTACTTTCAGAAAATATATGGTTTTCTAGGGTGAACATACTTTTTTCTACCTTTGCTGCCCCCAAAACGATATAAATGTGTTGATTTTGCAGCACCTGAAATGACGAACCATATGGGGGTCTTGATTTTGGGGCCCCTATATGCCACGTGCTTAGGTACACCTATACATATTGGGCATCAAACTGTTCAGAGGACCCCAGGCTTTCATATTTGGGCTGATTTATCTTGATACTCAATAGTATGTGGGACATACAATGCGGCAGGGTGGAAGTTTTGAGGTGATTTCTGAAAATATCCCTAAAATTGCCAAATTTAGAAAGTTTTGCAACTTGGTGCTTTGGACTAGAAAGACATGCATACCCAATTTGGATTCGGGGGAATGTGTACTTTCCGAAAATATATGGTTTTCTGGGGTGAACGTGCTTTTTTTTTTTTTTTTCTACCTTTGCCCCCCCCCCAAAACGATATAAATGTGTTGATTTTGCAGTATCTGGAATTACAGAAATGATAACTCAAATGGTGTGTCTACATTTTAGTGCCCCTATATACCACATGCTTAGGTAAACCTATACATATTGGGCATCAAACTGTTCAGTGGACCCCATCATATTGGGGGTGCTTTACATTGATACCCAATGATTTGTGGGAGGTATGATACTGTAGAGTGGAAGCTTTGAGGTGATTTTTCAAAAAATTCACCAATTTCTATAAAACATTATAACTTTAGGAAACAATTGCAACTTGGTAGTTTGGAGAACATAGAAATATTTACCCATTTTTGATTCACCAGAATCTGTTCTTTCTAATAATGGGTAGTTTTCTAGGGTAAACCTACTGTTAGTGGAATGTTTGGCCTTGAAATGAGAAGTATGTCGTTTGGTGAGCGGTGCTTTGGAAATTTGGTAGTGTACTGCTTGTAGATTTTGATCTATATAAGTGAGAAATCTTCATAAAACTATATATATTTGGTATTGCCACATTCAGGAGACATAGACCTTTTCCAAATCAGCTGTGTTTTCGTACATAAAATAAATGATGTTTCTGATATGTGATTTGTTCTTTGTGAAACGTGATTTTTTTTCATTTTATTAGACACTTAGAAGCCTATATTTTTTACAGAAGTAGAACTACAACAAAATTCTTGCATATTATTAAAGTACAGTTTATGCTGAAAAAAACTGTATTGTTTTCCTGGGTAAACTAAAAGACTGACCCAGGAAAGGCCCTTAAAGTGAGTACAACATGTCTAAAAACTGCTTCGCATCTAGGACAAAACATCTGGCAGGGAAAGGGTTAAGGGGAGCCATATGGGACATAGCTGTTCAGTGAGTTTGCTATTGATCCTTAGCATGGTCAGATTAAAAATCAAATAGTTATGACCCATGTGCCCCCCCCCCTCAAATCACTGTTTTGTTACTGCCTGGTAACCAATCAGTGGAAACCAAGAGATCTGCAAAGTGTTCTAGCTATTATGTTAGACATCCAGGCACTACATCCTTTATAGATTTCAAGTTTGGCTAATTATATTGAATTGTTTTTTATTTTACACAGCCTATATTTTTGCTATTTTTTTTATTGAAGACCTTGCATAACCCATTTCCAAATACTTGGCTAAAAGCACATGTACATTGTTTGGGACCCTGTGCCAATTTTAAATTGAAAAAAAAAAAGTGCCAGCCATTTTTAGACCAGGCTAAACCTAGTCTAACCTTTTCTCATCATCATTATTCACTAGTGAACTAAAAGGAAAATTAGTGCTGTATATTTGCAGTATTGAGTGATTTTGTGCACCCCAAGAAAATCTTACTGCTTGTTTCTTTGCTGCTGAGGTTTTTTTTTCTAAAGGACAAGTAATACTTCCTTGTATGAGTTCAATGAATAAGGTTTATGCTGAACAAATTTCTTGAGCTGAACAGGCAAACTGGTATATTGATGCAACTCCATCTTTGTTTGCAGGAGTCCATTATGCAGTGGGATTATCTTTGCACTGGTAATTTTCTAGCATGCAAGAAGCAGGCATGGAGTAGGTTAAATTTTCCTATTTGCCATGTTTGCCTCAAGAAATAGCGCCAACCATAGATTTTTTTTTTTTGTGATTTAAACAATAAGCAAAAACATTCTCAGCAGCACAAGCCCTATTCATTGTTAAAAGTTGTATTCTAACCCTTTAAATACTTTAAAATAGATACTTAATTTAATATGGTATGGTATATTATAATCTTTTTATACTAATAGGCTGGGCTACTCATTTACAAGAAACTAGAGGGCATGGATGCTCACGAGAGTGATTCCTTCCGTGTTGGCAGAGGTAAGCTCTAAGCTTTTTTTTTTATTTACTATTTCTAATCTCCGTAAGGTATGTTATTGCTTTTTCTATGATATACAGATTCAGATGTTAACCTTTTATTGAAAGTGTATGCTAAATCACATTCCATCCATTGTATTGTGGCTTTTTGCCTCATTGCCCAAATGACTTGTTTTAAATTGTCTAGTAATGTAATGTAATTTTGAGGTCATAAAATGCAGGTTCTGGTGCACAGTTTATGAAACTGGAAAGAGTATCACATCCAAACACAGTTTCTTTACAATGGACTTAAACTTATTCTCTGCTCCAGTTTGTGTATATCTTATATTTTTCTGACAAAAAGTAAATGTTTGTTTGTAATTGTATGTGTTTACTGACCTTCTCAGAGGGGGTTGCTGACTGTAAAGGTGTTAAAAGACAGCTAACTGATCTGTCCAAAGGACTTATGGATCTGGTGAATCAAGTTCCAAACAGTTTTGGTTGCTATACAGAGGCTGTAAGGTTGGTTTCCTTTTAATTCTTACTTGTTCTTACTTGTGCTCAGACAAATGGTATTTTAACTATATTTCTTGAAATTAACAATTTTGTAGAGCTGTAGATATTCTGGAAGACCTTTCAGAGAAATTGGAGGAATTAAGGAATATTATGAAAGAGGCCTCAAAAGCAGAGGGGAATGGGCTGCATTTCCAAAACTCTGAAGACTGCAGCAAAAAAGACAAAAGTATCCTTCATGTAGCATGTAAAGAGTCGCTGGCTGAGCATAAAATGGACTGTAAAAATGCTGACAGTCAAAACAACAAAGATATTGACTCCTGCCAAAATGAGAACCGAGACGAAGACTTTTTCATGACTCTGGGCATTAGCGAAGAGGAACTTTACATGATGGAAAGGGAAGATGACAAAAAACAAACAAATCCTGATTATAAATTGAACAAGGTATTTTATTTTATACTTGTAGCACTTTTTTAATCTTTTTCTTTTTCTTTCTATAATTTGTATTATAGGCCTTCACAGCAATGAGGGGAAAAATAAGTTGAATATTTATCGGAGCAGTAGAACTATATTGACATACACTTTACACAGGAACTGTAGTAAGCTCAGCAAGGAAGGTTAAGCCTGAGCTAATTAAGGTACACATGCGTGAGAATCTGTACTAACGTCTGATAGGCAGATAGAACCATGAATTGACTACATTAAGTAGTCAAGAAAAAATTGTTAGTTTAAAGCTGGTCATAGATGCAATTGGTAACTTGCTCTCAGAACTAAAAAATGCTCTGTTACTAAATAGGGCATAGAAAACGAATATGTTTACTTTAGAATGTCTGCTACTTTGTTAGTGCTGCACAACCTAACTGTCCATTGTACGAAAGTGCACAGAGCTTACTCTGGTAAGGAGTGCTGCGCTGTGTGTTTGGCTTGAAGATATTGCTTGATGTTGGTAGGTAATTATTGACAAACATACAAGTCCCAGACATTGACTTTATTGAAATCTTGGCTAAGTTAAGTTGCTTGCCCAGGAAACCAAATGGAATCATTGTTTCAAGCAAGAAATGTAAGGGTTGCTTTCATTTTAAGTGAGCTTTAATATTTATTGCTGGCTTATTTACATTTTGTTCCTCTCTATATGTTAACAGGATTCATGTGATACTAATGAAGAAAAGGACATGTCATATGTAATTGAAAGTGATGAAGATTTTGACTCTGAAATCATAAAGGTTTGTGTTTTATATTCGACATATTTTTAGATCTACAGAGCATTTAATTGAAGTTTGTTTTAGAGCTTTGCATTATTTAATGACAATATCATGTATTGTTATTTAGCAATGATAGAGGCAGTATACCCCTTTTCAAAGTATGTGCAATGAGTAGGACTTGTGCTAAAAAATACTTTTTGTCTATTGTTTTGATCACAAAAAAAATCAATGGTTCATTTTGTGATAAACAGCTGTTGTAGCTTGGATTGAAGAATGTTAAGTCCATGCATGGTATATAGTAAAATTACTGATATTGCCAATATACAACCCCCTCACTTCCCCTTTGTTGTGACTGTGTTGTTGGCAGAAGTCTTATGCAGGATGCAGGGAAGTTATCTATGCATCGGTAATCTAATTATCTTTTGATACATACTTTGATTATTCTGAAAGCTCTGAATTATGGGATGGCCATCTCGACATTATTAAGCCAATTTTTTTAGACGATTCATTTTTCTATTGAAATAGTACCTTGTACTTGGTGGTAACTAAGCTGCATGAATCCATATTGCTGGCAAAACAATACTGCTAGGTTTATTTAATGTTTAAATTATTTTTAGGAGACTTAAGGTATGGTGATCCAAATTATGGAAAGATCCCTTATAGATACCATACTTGAAGTGCATCTTCCTGTGTATCCCCTATGTAAAAGAGCCATTTGCTAGCTGAGGCCATAGGTTTTTCAAGTTTCATGGAGCTAAGGAGTGCAAAGGGTTGTCAACTGTAATGGCTGAATTTGTATAGAATGGCTGATTCTGTATAGGCAGAGTTCACCCACAGATTCCTGCCCCCCCCCCTTCAGCGGTCAGTGCAGTTTAAAGTTGCCTATGAAGAACTTCATGAAGTGGTTTCATGTTACCCTTTATCTTGTACCACTAGTGTAACATCTCCAGGGCTGTTCTTATAAGTTACTGTGTGCTGTTTTATTGCTGTGAAGCCCTATCTGTAAGCGCTCTCCTCAGTTAACTACCATTCCTTTCTCAACGCTTCGCTTGACCCCTCCAGTTCACTCCTATACTGCCTCTGCATAGTTTTCATATACCATGCTTCTGTAAAAGGGTAAAAAAAAAACCTTTTCAATCCTTTTGTTCTGTATTCTGACTCATTAGAGTGCAAAGTTCACACAGCTCCTGTGAAATAAACTTCATCTTTCAACATCATGTGTTCTCTGGGATCTGAATTTCCACAACACAGCCAACACTAAGAATTTACTCTTACTTTGGCCCACTTTTGCAGTCCTATCGAGGTTTTAGAAAAGAACTTCTAAAAAATCTCATAGGAATGAATAGAAAGTGGGCAAGTTTTTTGTGGTGAGATCTAATACAACATTTTAATAAAGCTGCCCCTAATTGTAGCATGTTCATCCTTTGAATAACAGAAGTTTTATTGAAGTCAGGCTGTTTCATATTTTACCACTGATACATTTAGCAATAATTCTAGCAAAAAACAGACCTATACAGGAAGATATGTTGTCTTATTCTGAACTTTGCTAGCCTTCTGTAAAATTAGCCAAACTAAAATATAGTTTATTGACACAAACACATCTTTCTGTTACTCTGGTGTAAAATGTATATGTGTTGCAGTCATATAGAAAGAACTTTAGTTAAGATCTTAACAGTGACTTCTTTGGCTACAGACTGAGTATCCAAATATGTTGTTAATTACCAGCTGAAACTTCATGCTTTGATAACTTCTTAAAGTGGGCAACTTCTTAAACTGGCTATACAGGGCACAATTACACCTGTCATCTCTGTCCTGCACCCAACCCTCCCCTGCCCATTTATATGGTTGTTTCCTGACAGATCTGCCTGAGCCATTGTTGGCTTCCAATCATTAGCCAAGGGTGAAAAGATTGGATCAGCTGGCCTTACACAAATCAGACCAAGATACAAACATTTGGTGACTTTTAACTTGGTGACCTGGTGAACTTTAACTTAATTTCATGTATGGGTGCCTCAACCTAATCTGAATGCCACTAAGTTCACTGGCAGATTAAGATGAAGGTTTAATGAGTTTACTTAACATTTCCTTTTATTAACTATGTTCTACAGTCTCTAGAAGATTTGGACAATAGCACAGAAGAAGCGCTTGGAACAGGTGTTCCTCAGGCAGGCTTAATCCCTGCTAAAAGTGTGGATACTGTTGCGGATGAAGAAGAGGATGAAGGCATAGAGGAAGAAGATGATGATGATGACTGGGGTATACATTTTTATTATTGAGCAATAACTTGTATATTTGCAGTCTTACAGATTTAGCAGCCCTGCAGACTGTATGTATTCTCTTTACCTATTTCTTTTCGTTACAATCATTTTTATTATTATATAATTTTAAGAAGTCTATTTACCTCTTTCTTTGCTTTTTATATAACTAATAACTACCTCACTCATTTTGTTGGTTGCTATGGGTTACCACACCTGGGCAAATTGATCACCCGTTTGTAATAAAAGACCGTACTATTTGTTGATACAATGAATTTACATTTGTCCACACCAATGTCTGTTAGAAATGGTTCGATATATTTTTCATTAACAAGAAGTAAACAACCGGACTACAACATTTTATTATAAGGAATTGCTGCACCATAATCTAGTCTCTCTGCCTTATCTTGTCTACCAGTGAGCTTGCATTTTTTGTCAGGTTTTTTAGTTTTATGTTTGCAACCACTGTGTATAGGAAACAACAGCATTCACAATATTTATTCATATATATGTGTATTTTTTTTCTCCCATATATGAAGATCCATCCATGCCAGAACCAAGTGCACAACACATTTCTTGCTTAAAAACGTATTTCGGCCATTCAAGTTTTAAACCGTGAGTATATGCATTATATTTTGACTTGATATTTTCTATGCTATGTAGAATTATTTTTATATAGACCTTCACACAGGTAGATCGTTATGAGGAGGCTCCACTGGCAATTCTTTCTTTCTTTCTTTCTTTCTTTCTTTCTTTCTTTCTTTCTTTCTTTCTTTCTTTCTTTCTTTCTTTCTTTCTTTCTTTCTTTCTTTCTTTCTTTCTTGATACATATATACAGTATTTAGAAACATAAATACACATATATTTTAAAAATAAAACATTCTGAGAGGTTTTTTTTTATATGCAGAGTTCAATGGAAAGTCGTTCATTCTGTTTTAAGAGAAAGACGAGACAACCTGGTTGTCATGGCTACAGGTAAGTTCATATGACTATCTTTATTTATTCATGCATGGACAGTTATTTAATCTTTTAACTTTAATTTTTATTTTATTCATGAAGAATAGAGCCTATCTCTGATATACAATAATTTACATTATTAGGATACTTTCTTTATTTATAGCTTATACACAAACTCTTATGCTAATGCCAGACCATGCTTATACACAGGCTGAGAAACAGCCCTTTCTGCCACTGTGTTGGGCCAGGTGAAGACACACCTAGTGGGTTTCAAAATCCACTCATTATCTGTACCCAGGCCTGTGCTTATTTGCTGGCTGAGAAACAGCCTGGTCTGGCATTAGCCTTGCCTAGTGACTGTCCCCATTACAGACAAATTGTATTCCTATCTTATTATAGTCTTTTACCAGTTCTACACTGTACTTGATTTAAGCAGTAAAATATTTTCTTTTTTTAAGGCTATGGGAAGAGTTTGTGTTACCAGTTTGCACCAGTGTATACATCTGGCATTGGAATTGTGATATGTCCACTTATTTCACTCATGGAGGACCAGGTGTTACAGCTTGAGTATGTAATATATTCAAATTTGCATACATGTTGTTACAGCTTGAGTATGTAATATATTCAAATTTACATACATAATGCATATCTCTTTCTGATTTCTGTGGACATCATGAGGTAAACACCTTTTAACTAGAGTATAATTAAAATGGATAAAAAAGAATACGCCTCCTAGGTAGTAAGTTCCCAAGCTGGTAGCTGTTATCCAGAATCTTGGGACCTGGGGTTTTCCGGAAAATGGATCTTTCCTTAATTTGGATCTTCATACCTTTAGTCTACTAGAAAATGTAAACATTAAGGGGGTTATTTATCAGGGTTTGAATATTAGAATTATATGAGCTTTTTTTTAGACCTTGAATGAACTCACAAATGGTTTCTAATTTAAGAAAACTAGAGCTCTACTAATTTACAGTAGATCAGTTCTGGTAAATATTTCTATACCATATTCTGGTACCAAGGCATAATTGCAGAAAAGTACAGCAGAGCAGAGGTTGGCTCAATGAGCGGATCCGATTCTTTCAGCCTGTAAAAAAAAAAAAAAAAAACCCAGGCTGAGAACAGAAGAGCAAACACCCTGCATGCTGCCCTTTTTTGTAACTTTAAACTAGTTCGTAATCAAAAGCAGACCTTTGGGACATTTAGGGATACTTTTAAAATGCCTTTCCTTCTAAGTGTGTTTTTTTTAATGTCATGAATTCATTAAACACATAAATAGGAGCCAAAATCTGTGATGAAACTGATGGTAGGTGTCTTTATTTTGTGTGTCATTACATCTTTATATTTAAGATCTTGGTTGGTGTAAATGACAGTTTCTTTATTTTCCTGTAAATAATAGGATGTCAAATATTTCATCTTGTTTTCTTGGATCTGCACAATCAAAAAATGTTTTACAAGATGTGAAAGAGTAAGTTTTTTTTTTTTAAAAAAAATTAATTTCACTTCTGCAATATTTTTCACATTTACTGTTGCCCATATTTTGCCAATTTCTGACATTTGCTGTTTACAGTTATCATCTTTTCTAACTCTAAATTTTACATTTACATTTTTTTCTTTATTTTATATATCTACTGCTACTCTGAGCACTAATATTTCACTCATAACAAAATCATCAGTCCTCTGTTATTCACTGTGTGCCACAATTTTGATTTACCTTCATAACTACTGTGAATAGGGGGAATCTGTAGTGACTGGCTGAGCTTGCCGTTGTCTTGGTCTTTCTTAACTAGTCTTTAGGTTGCATCTAGGGATAAGTAAAATATTTTGCACATTTTCTCAGAGAAAAAAATGCCCATAGACTGGAATGGATACTAAAAGTCACACAGCTTAAAATATTGTGCACGGTCTGTAAAATTGTTGCAAGAAAAAACACCCATTAACTTCAATGCCCCAAATAGTGTGGAGAAATGATGGATGAAATTCTATCCTGTTTTAATTCTGTATGTGCCCTGGGTTCTGTGCTAGCATTTAATTGTAATGAAATCCCTTTAAAGGGAATTTCTACCCAAAAGATTATTTTTTGCCTAATAAAGGAAAACATAATTCTAAGCAGCTTTGCAATAGACATTTATTATTTTTTTTCTGTGGCTTTTAATTTATTGGTACATGTAATGCTACTGAAAGTAGTGTTTGTTCTTTCTTTTCTCTGCCCTGGTGGCTCAGACTGTTGATACAAAGCCAGCTGATTATTAGACCTGTCTTTGTTGGAGAACGAAGACTTTTGCACCATTGTTTAAAAACTAACAACCAGGATTTGAGCAAATGCTGCTTTATTTACAAATAACTTTCAAAGCACTGATACATTTTTAATAAATGTATATCGGAAAGTTGCTTAGAATTATGTTTTCTTTTATTAGACAAATTTTTATTTTGAGGTTGACTTGCCCTTTAAATCTAGATACATATGGAGTTTACATTTTGTGTGGAGTTTCTAATGAAACTCATGAGGAATTTAGATGTCACTTAAAATACGTTTGGGTCTAGAGTTAAAGAGATAAGGACAAAATCTGTGCATGTTCTGCTTTGGAGATTAAAAAAGCAAAAACAGGTAGAAGGTAGGAAACTTACAATGATTCATTGGTCTACCACTATTGCTGACACCACGGGTGTCAGCAGTATTAAGGAAGCTTCTGGTATTCCCTCTTGTCTAAGGACATCCCCTAGACAGATCCCAGTGAAGACAGGCTGTACTCGGAGCCCAAAAGAGAAGTACACAACAAAAATGATTTTCCAAGCCACAGCAGAAAGAATTTTCTTCTTCCTTAGTCCAAAACACATTTAACCTCAGTGTTTTTTTTTGAGGATTCTGATTTTTTTTTTTTCTTCTAAAGAATCATCCCCATCAGTAGCAAAGGTACATTTCAGCATAGGGCAAAAAACTATGGCAGGCTAGTTAAAACCTCCCTGAAATCTTTCATGGACAAGTTCCCTTCACAATGACAGTATGTTGTCCTGGATCCTGTTCAGACAGTTGGGATGGAATCATCTCTGAGTTATGGTTACAAACTGAAGTTTAAAGGAAAACTATACCCCCAAAATGAACACTTAAGCAACAGATAGTTCATATCATATTAAGTGGCATATTAAAGAATCTCACCAAACTGGAATATATATTTAAGTAAATATTGCCCTTTTACATCTCTTGCCTTGAGCCACCATTTCGTGATGGTCTCTGTACTGTCTCAGAGATCACCTGACCAGAAATACTACAACTCTAACAGGAGGAAGTGTGGAAGCAAAAGACACAACTCTGTCTGTTAATTGGCTCATGTGACCTAACATGTATAGTTCGTTGGTATGTTTGTGAGTACAGTGAATCCTACGATCCCAGGGGGCGGCCCTTATTTTTTAAAATGGCAATTTTCTATTTATGATTACCCAATGGCACATACTACTAGAAAAGTATATTATTATGAAAATGGTTTATTTACATGAAGCAGGATTTTACATATGAGCTGTTTTATGCAATATCTTTTTATAGAGACCTACATTGTTTGGGGGATATAGTTTTCCTTTAAAGACTTTCCCCAGATTGCTTATGTCACTCAGCCCCCTGTAGTTCCTCTCTTGTGTCCAAACTGCAAAAATTACATTGAGAAGCAGTTACATTCCTTTACTGTAGGTAAGGCACTGAAGAACTATTTGGAGAAACCCTCTTTATTCAGATTCAGTGATTTCAGCAGGTCCAAGCGAAGCTGCAACTAAAGCATCCACCTTAAAGTGATACTGACACTAACAATTTTCTTTTCAAAGTATTAATTTACATTAAAAGTTACCTATAGGTCATGTTGATTGTTTTTCGCTGATAGTTCTGCTTTTGTAAGTAATTGTTAGTTGAAGTTTCTAAACCTGACTGTTTTGCCAACCCAACTGTCCCTTCTCAACTTGTCAGTTAGAGTTTCTAATGCTATCGACCTACTACTGTACAAATATGGCAGCCCCCTCATAGAGAAAAATGGGAGTAAGAAAGGGAATGTAAAAGCATCAGGCAAATACTTTTATGCAAAATTATAAATAGCATTCAAAGACAATGTTATAATAGATATTTAAAAAAACGTTTTCTGGTGTCAGTATCTCTTTCAAGAGGTTGTTATACCTGAAATTAAACCTTTTTTAAATCTATCAGAACATCTGTTTTTGAATGCTATTTATAATTTTGCCATAAAAGTATTTACTGATGATTTTACGTCATCTATCTGATCCCCCATGTTTCTCTACGAAGGGGCTGCCATATTTGTGAATCAGTAGTCCGTTAGCATTAGAAACGTAACTGACAGGCTGAGAAGAGACAGTCAGGTTGGCAAAACAGTCAGGTTTAGGAACTTCAAGTAAAAAATACTTACAAAAGCAGACATATTTGTAAAAACCGGTCAACATGACCCATAGGTAATTTTTTGTGTACATTAATATTTTGAAAAGTTGTTTTTTAGGGTCAGTATCACTTTAAAGTGGATTATAAAATCCATGTCCGGCATATGTGGCTATTTGTAAGAACCCCTGGTGGATGGAGATCAGGACTCATCCTACCCCTGAAGAGTGTTTTGGCAGAAAGATTCTTCAGGTTATTGATTTTTGGATGGTTAACTCAACTCCTACCTTGCTATTGTGTTGTGATTGTTTTTGTAAGACCTAGTACCCCAAGGTGTAAGAGAAAAGGTGATTTTTTTTTTTTTGTAAAACTGCCTATTAAGGCTCCTTCTATCTAGTCCCTTTGAATTTTCAGGGAAATAATCTACTTGGATTTAAGCAACCCTAATTTTACATGCAGTCAACTCAGCAGTGTTTGTTTTTGCATAGTAGTTTAGCATGAATATTTTTATTTTTTTATGTTTTTGCACTAGTTTTAAGTTTCCTAAATTATTCAACATTACGAAAACACAGAAAAGGCAAAGATTATAAGCATTGAGGCCAGGGTGAATTTAATATTTTTATATTGGTGCACCTACTGAACTCTTACCACAGTTCTATTGTAAACTCTGCATGCATCCTCCACCCATTGCATAAATTACACTATATTACCAAAAAGTGAAGAATTGATCGATTTAATACTTGAATGGACTACATCAGTACTGTCCAACTTCTGTGGTACTGAGGGCCAAAATTTTACTGGTCTATGTGGTGGAGGGCCGATAATAGAAGTCAGTGTTGGCCACTCCCCCTTTTAAACCATACCCATGGTAAACCACACCCAACAAGAACTTTTAAAATCATATCCACATTAACGGTGGTAGCACACCAAAAAACCAAATGGTTGGTTCTCACTGCAGGGAAATCACTCATGTGAAAAATTGAAGTCATGTTAAAACATACCCTTAAATCCATATGCATCATCCTCCCCTGTGAATAATACAACAACCCCCCACCACATGATTAAACACCTTAGGGACCCTTAACAACAATTTCCAAATGCTAACAAACCCCAAGAACAGCCCCCTAACAGGCTTACATTCCACAGGTAGCGTAGGGCAAGCAGAGAATGGCACACCCGAGCAGCAATGGGCAAGCAGAGAATGGCACACACGGGCAGCACTGGGCAAGCAGAGAATGGCACACCCAAGCAGCATTGGGCAAGCAGAAAATGGTACAAACAGGCAGCACTGGGCAAGCAGAAAATGGCACATACATGCAGCACTGGGCAACTAGAGAATGGCACACACACAACCAGCACTGGACAAGCAGAGAATGGCGCACACACACAAGCAGCACTGGGCAAGCAGAGAATGGCACACACAAGCAGCACTAGGCAAGCAGAGATTGGCACACACAAGCAGCTCTGGGCATGCAGAGACTGGCACAAACAGGCAGCACTGGGCAAGCTGAGAATGGCACATACATGCAGCACTGGGCAAGCAGAGAATGGCGCACACACACAAGCAGCACTGGGCAAGCAGAGAATGGCACACACAAGCAGCACTTGGCAAGCAGAGATTGGCACACACAAGCAGCTCTGGGCAAGCAGAGACTGGCACACAGGCAGCACTGGGCAAGCTGAGAATGGCGCACACAAAGGAAGCACTGGGCAAGCAGAGAATGGCACACACAGGCAGCACTGGACAAGCAGAGAATGGCACACACAAGCAGCACTGGGCAAGCAGAGAATGGCACACACAAGCAGCACTAGGCAAGCAGAGATTGGCACACACAAGCAGCACTGGGCAAGCAGAGACTGGCACACACAGGCAGCACTGGGCAAGCAGAGAATGGCACACTCAAGCAGCACTGGGCAAGCAGAGAATGGCACAAACAAGCAGCACTGGGCAAGCAGAGACTGGCACACAGAAAGGGAAGGCAGAACAGAGCAGGAGACAGGGAAACCTAGCATTCTAATATGTACTACATACAGTGACACAATGCTGGTGACCATTAGCATTTTGAATAAAGTGTGAACAATGTGGGCAGTTTCAGTCTGGGTCTCAGGTGTGAACAGGGCTTTAGGGGTGTGAACAGTAGAGGTGTCACAAGTGTGAACAATGCAGCTGGGTCACAGGTATGTACAATACAGGGGATTCGTTTGAATTTGAGGTTTTAACAATGCAGGGCCAGTTAATCTCTGTAGTGATACATTTTAAATTTTACATATGGTAAACACAGCAGGTAGGTGGGGGGGCCACAGAAGGGGGGGTCGCTGGCTGCCAGTTGGACAGCCCTGGACTACATTATAGGATAACTACCTTTTCACTTTATGTGGAAAATAATAAATAAATACAGATACTATTGCACGTTGTCAGACAGGGATGCCAGGGGCCCACCAGAAAACCTTAGTGGGCCCACTTTCCAAATTACTATTCCTCCACTCCTCACTAAACCTGTTTATTCTGCTAGTCTTTTATATGTACTTACTATATTTTTCCATTATTAAGCATTTTCCCCATAAAGAATAGGTAAGGACCATGAAATATGCTAAATGGTTAGAAGCAAGAGGGCCCACTGACACCTGGGCCCACCAGGAGTTTTCCAGGTATCCTGGTGGGCCAGTCCAACACTGCTCTTGCATTCAGCACTAAATAATGAATTGTGCTTTATAATAATTCTATATTTGTTCTATGAATGGTATATATGCATCCTTTTTTTACCTATTCCAGTGGTAAGATGAGAGTAATTTACATGACTCCTGAGTTTTGTTCTCGAGGAATTTCCCTACTTCAGGATCTTGACAATAGATATGGTAAGTATTTGCCAACCATTTAGCTTGATTCCAATGGACTACAGGGAAAAGGCCTGCAAATCTCAAAAAGAGATAATGAAGCCACTGAAAAAGCAGGTCAGCAGTGAAACAGATGGTTAATATAAAACACATCCTTGTTAATTGTTTTCATTGTGCAGTTCAGCAAAATCCTTATAAAATTGCATACTTTTTAGAACACAGAGGCTACTGAGTGCTCTGTGCAAAAATGTTAATCCTTTGTTTGCTTACAGCATAATGAAATCTGTAATTTTAAAATATACATGATATAAAGGACTAAACATCACATGGAAAAACCTGTTTATATTAAAAATATTGTAGAGATAGATTATGTCTCATATGCTGATACAGGTATGGGACCTGTTATCCAGGTCGGGCCCAGGGTTATCCAGATAATTGATAATTTCTATAATTTGGAAATTAAATAAACCCAATAGGAATTTTAAATAAACCCAATAGGCCAGTTTGGCTTCCAATAAGGATTTATTACTGTATATATCTTGGATCAAGTACAAGGTACTGTTTTATTATTACAGTGAAAAAGGAAATAATTCTTAAAAAATCTTGATAATTGTTTTTTAATTTGAATAAAATGGAGTCTATAGGAGACACCCTTTCCATAATTCTGAGCTTTGTGGATAACTGGTTTCTGGATGATGGATCCCATGCCGGTATACTGATACAATAATGGGTTTGCTTTTTGTAGGGTAAAAAAACTGTATCTATTGTAAGAAATATCTTGTTAAATGTGCATAGAGATTATATGAGTTATAATTAGGATGTGACTTACATAACATGAAATACTAAATAGAGTATTAAAGTAAATATTGTACCCCCTAATGTCAGATATATGAATATTACAAACCACTTGGGAGTTTTTAACTTATATAACAACTTGTGGCCTGCGGTCTTGTTCCTTTTATATGATTTTACATTCATGTAACTGCTGAGTGAATTCCAGTACAGTGTGTCACTATAATCTACTTATGCTAGTATAATAAAGGCCATTACTGACCACTGAACATGGACAATTACCTAATACCCAATTATTCTGCTTTATGAAGATGCTTCGTAAATATTTTTTGACTGCTGCTCTTCATAGCGGTCCTTTTCCCGAACAACTGCACTAGACTAGACCATTGACTGTGGACAGTAAACTTGACCAAATGTAGTAAAATGATTGTATCCCATGCAATGAGAAGCAATGGGCAATAGATTTGATTCAAAGAAAATATTTTGACTAGGAAGGCATTATTTGAGAAATTATGCACCTGCTGCAGTGCAGCTATTGCTTAATACATTTTGGGTTATTTTTCATAAATGGAAAGACAATTGAATAATGCATCTTCCCAATTGTGTGTGATCATAAGATGATGGGATTGCAAAGTAAAATATTGGTTGGAGGGCAACTTCAGAATATTCGAGGGACTATATATGGTATGGCAACCTTTCTGCTTTTCTGATGATTCAGAAACTACAGTACGTGAAGTGGAGTTGCAGCTTAGATGCAGCCCCTAAGAGCTGCCGATTGGCTTTCAAAGGAGTAGGTGTCTAGAATGTAAACTAAATTACACCTTTTAAGAGCTGGTACAACTAGAATGGCATTTGAAACCTATACAAAAAAAACAAATGAACAACTCCGTAATGCAATGTTCCAGGTCACTAAATAGTTTATATAATCCTATTAAAAGATCGTAACTTTGAGAACTGATTGTGTATTGCTTTCCTGAGAGAGGTACAATTTATATCAACATTGTTGCCATTCCTAACTGTTTTACTACAACTAGATTATGTGTACTTTGGCATTCGCTAAACATGAAGACGAAATTTTTAGAATGTACCTTTGTTATATAGACAACTGAGTATATTATGGTTCAAAATGGGAGGAAATGGTGTATTAGTATTAATAATAAGAAGCAGCAAGACTGTGCAGTGTTTGCAATAAAGGATCTATTGTTTGTAGCCTTAGTTCAGCATAGGGCGTAGCACAAAAAATTGACCAGATTGTGCACTAAACTGACCTTTTCACCATCAGGTGAAAATGGCAGATTTAGCAGCAGATGAGATTCCATGTAGATAGATGTCAGGAAGAGATCTTCCATCTTCTTTTTTTCATATTTCCCCGGGCAAAAGCATGCTCAGTTGAACGAAATAGCCAAATTTTTAGTTAAAGTTGGCTTTTCGTTCTACTGCGCATGTGCAACTGCGTGAAGAAAGTGGAAGCAGGAAGAAGATCTCTCCATGGTGCTCACTGGTATAACTCCGGGCCGGTGCAGTTTTCTGCTGATAGGAGCACCGGCCCACGGTTTCAAGTAAGTCAATACAATCACAGGGTGATTAACATTTTTAAGTCATATTAGTTAATAAACTAATCTAACCAATTTGGTGTTGCCAGTAATCCATATTGAGCAGTTACAAGCATTAAAATTTGTAAAATTACAATGGTACCCAAATGTTTGCACAGACAGTTTTTCACATTTGATTTAATTTCATACAACTGAATACTGCTTCATTAAAAACTTTAGTTCAGAAAACACCACAGTACACAAATGTTCATGGCAAATGAAAGATATACCATTGTTATCTGTTTTTGTTGAAAGTGGAGTAAATTATTATGCAGGCTGAGAGGGGTTCCCAAACTTTTTCATATGTCCAGCAACAGACCTACACAATTTTGTTTTTACTTTTCTTAAGACCTCTGCTAAAGAGTGCTTAATTTCACTACTGTGTTTAATTGCCTGTGATGACAAATACAGCGTAAATGAAAATGTTAAGAAATGTGTGATATTATTTTATTTATGCTACCATTTTAAATGTCCAGGTATCACTTTAATTGCTATTGATGAAGCACATTGCATTTCTGAGTGGGGCCATGATTTCAGAAGTGCCTACAGAAGTTTGGGATCACTGAAGAGAATGCTACCAAATGTAAGCATTAATTGACCGATTACATATTTACAATAATATTTCTGTGTGTGTGTATAAGTGATACTGACACTAAAAAACTACTCTTGAAAATATTAATTTACATTAAGTTACCTATAGGTTATGTTGGTCATTTTTTTCACTGATAGGTTTACTTTTATAAGTAATTGTTACTTGAAGTTCCTAAACTTGATGGTTTTGCCAACCTCACTTTCCGTTTTCATTGGATTACTGTTGCACACATATGGTAGCACCTTTACTGATGAACATGGGGGATCAGCTAGGTAATATAAAAGCATTGGGAAAATACTATTAAAAGTATATATAGCCAGCAAAGACAATGTTATGATAGATCTAAAATAAAGTTTTGTTTCCGGTGTCCATATCTCTTTAAACCTTGTTGCAATGTAGACTAGAATGCATGAAACAGGATAGTATGAATCCAACATCCAGTTGCATCACTAATGTTATCCTTTCTGTGTATAGGTACCTATTGTGGCCTTGACAGCAACAGCAAGCCCCTCAATTCGTGAAGACATCACAAAATCTCTCAATCTCCATAACCCTCAAGTCACATGCACTAGTTTTGATCGTCCAAATCTTTACTTAGATGTTGCAAGGAAAACCACAAACATTTCTATTGACCTACCACAGTTCCTTATTAAAAAACAACAAGGGTGAGACCACAGAATAAAACATACTATCTGTTTGCTGGTTCTCCTGTGCCCATGCATATATTATAGATATAGATATATATAAAAATTAACATGTATGCAGCTTATTAGAAATAATCTTCTAGCCCTCTTGAAGCCACAAGCAGGTACTGTACATATATGGGATCAGTTACCAAAAACCTGTTATCCAGAAAGCTCAGAATTACAAAGGCCACAATAAAAAAAAGATTTTTAAAAATTATTTCCTTTTTCTCTGTAAAAATAAAACCGTACATTGCACTTGTTCCTAACTAAAATATAATGAATCCTTTTTGTAGGCAAAACAGTCCGTTGGGGTTAAATGATATTTAAATTATTTTTTAGTAGACTTAAGGTATGGAGATCCTAATTACGGAACCATTATCTGGAAAATCCCAGGTCCCAAGCATACTCGATAACAAATCCCATGCCTGTAATGCCATTACTATCAGTCTGTTGTTTTTGCTAAATGCATAGAACTGCTGAACTGGTTCCAGATCTGTGTTGGAATATAAGAACACAAAGGATCTTTCTGCACTTGTGATAATCTGGTAGTAATATCAGGTGGAGAAGATATAAAATTACAGCTTGTGGCTTTATAGAACAGAAAAATTTGGGAGGCTCCATGGGTAGCGGGACTTCTGGGCATGCAGTATTGAGCAATACATTTTATTATGCTAGGTTGCATTTATAGTTAATAAGGAACCACCCTAGCCTAAACCTTTGTGGCAAGGACCAGCAAAATGTGCAAATTTAAAGGCAGCTAAACTATAGAACAAATAATAACTGTATTGAATAGTTGTATTTAAGTGAAGCATATTGATTCGACTAACACTTACTTTTCTAAGGAGCTTACAATCTAAAAAAAAGGTTACAATCTAAGCAATTAAATTCTTTATTTACTCTTGAGTGGCTTCCTTTAGAGACACTCACATTTCACACTGGTATTGAAAAACACAGGTGGGTAAAGCGTTGAGTCCAAACAAAAGTTAATGCTGATAATTTCTCTGAGGACCCTCCCCAGGTAGCAGATCATTTTACCCAACATGTCATTAGGAGTAAATTGAGTCTGAGCACTGTCTGCAGTTCATAATATGGTAATTGACCTAATTTGTCTGCCTTACTTCACTGCTGAGATTATAGCTTTTGTTTATTTATGGTAATGATTAAATGAACATGTTACATTAAATTGCATCTTATTGTTTTTATTCCTATGTAGTTTTGCGCAAAGCTATATTCTAAGTATCTTTTAGATACGTGCATGAAATCTTAATGTATTTTACACACTCCAAACTGTTTCTTTTCTATTATTCAGTTGTTATAACTGCATTATATTGGTTAACGGTGGCTACATGGAGGGATGTTCCCTTGTGATTGTTATGCTTCTGCCACTTGACCAGTTTAACATAGAGAAAAAAATCGTAGTTTACTTCTTTATCTTCCCAAAGGAAATAATGGACCAGATCTGAATTAAAAAAAAATACATTTCATTTCTGTATTTGCCTAGGTCCCTCGGCGTGCTGTTAGCATTAGGGAGCAGTGCATTTAGAGTTCTGATCTGTTGCTAAAACTGGTAGTTTAAAAATGTTTCTAATTTAGTTAGCCAAAAATGTTATCTATAAAGGCTGGAGTGAATAGATGTCTAACATAATAGCCAGAACTTCCTCTTTTGCAGCTCTCTAACCTCTTAGTCAGCAACTTGAACTGGGAACACATGGAACATAGCTGTTTATTTAGTTTGCTTTTAATCCTTTGCATGCAGATTAGATTCAAGGACTAATTAACTGAACAGTTATGTCCCATGTGGCCCCCTTCAAGGCACTGATTGGTTACTGACTGGTAGCAGAGAGAGCAAAGGAGGAAGTATTGTTCTGGCTATTATGTTAAAGGAGAATTCAACCTGTGGGCAAAAAACCCCGTACCCCCCCACCCCATGTAGACCCCTCTCTGCCCCCCCCCCAGGCTAACTACCCCCCCCTCAGGAAATGCCCCATACTCCATACTTACCACTCGCCGCAGATTCATCCAGCAAAGTTCCACGCATCCATCTTCCACGTCCTCTGTCAGCTGACTGGGAGATCGGTATTTCTGTGCATGCGCAGTTGGAGCAGTTTGCCGGTTTACGACAACTGCGCATGCACGAAATTACACGGAAATTGACCATCTCCCAGTCAGCTTACCGAGGATGCTGAAGATGGATGCGTGGAACTTCGCTGGATGGATCTGCGACGAGGGGTACTGGAGTATGGGGCATTTCCCCGGGGGGTAGTTAGCCTGGGAGAGGGAGGGGGGTCTACGTGGGGTGGGAGGTAGGGTTTTTTTTGCCCACAGGTTGAATTCTCCTTTAAACATCCGTTCACTGCAGCCTTAATAGATTACATTTTTGGCTAACTAACTATATTAGAAACATTTTTTATTTTGCGCAGCCTGTCTAATTGTCCGATTTCATTTATACACTGAACAGTTACTTTAAAGGAGAGTTAGAACCTGAAAAATTATTTTGCTAGACATGCTATATTTTATATATTCCGCAATACTTTCTCAGACACATCGCAATCATGTAATAGTAATGCCTTCTAGGTTGTACGCAGGAACACCCCTGTGTTCTGATTTTGTTAAGCCATCAGTGTGACTGATCACATGTTTATTGTGTGCCTTTGGCTACTTTTGAGACAGTAAGCATAGGAGTTATTGAAAATCAAGACATTAACAAGGTGAGGTTATATTCTTTATAAAAGCTTGATTTTACAACTTTGATGCACAGTGCACTGCAAACTGCACAGTCAAGTGGTATGAATCTCATTTAGTTATCAGATTTGTATTCTGAATTCATATCTGGATTTTTTTAGGCCTGTTCTAGTGTTAGTCAAAGTTTTGTCATTTGTCTTTGTTCCACTGATTTTGTTCTCTCTAATTCCTTGTATAGCGCACCAGATTAGGTTGTTGCTTTTTAATTCCAATATAACAGCCCCACACATTGTTACCTGTTTGAAGGCTGCTTGAATGTTTTAATTCAGATTTTGTATTTATTCATGCTCGAACTAATAACTAATAATAAGAGCATTTTTGTATTGTTTTTCATCAAGCTCCGGCTGGGAGTTTGAAGGCGCCACAATTGTTTACTGCCCAACAAGAAAGACATCAGAACAGGTTACAGCAGAGCTAATTAAACTTGGCATTGCTTGTGGAACATACCATGCTGGCATGGGAATCAAACAAAGAAGAGAAGTACACCACCGCTTCATGAGAGATGAAATCCAGGTACAGTCATGGTTCATTCAGGTACAATGATCTGGCACAGCATGTGCTGTGTTCGATAAACAATTACATATGTATTTTTGGTTTAACAAATGTATTATGACCAGTAACATTATATGATTAAATTAGTTGTCAATACAAACGTTGTTACTATAGAGTCTATGATGGCAGCTCGTTTTCTGTACTACTTGCACAGTGTAAAACTTTAAAATCCTTGCTATATTTTAGTTTCCCCCAAGAAGCTTTCTAGAATTCAAGTAGAGATCTATGGATCTATTATCCAGAAACCCATTAAATGAGAAATTCCGCATTTTTGACTGTTTTTTTATGTAGAAATGTAATAAAGTATATTGTACAGGTATGGGATTCCTATACCCCAAAACCCATTATCCAGATATAAATAATCCTATTTTTTTTGTAAATTTGTAAACCCACACCCACACCCACACACACACGATTTGTAAACCCACACATAAACAAGGAGAACATATAAACTCCTTGCAGTTAATAAGTAATTCAGTTTCAGTAGAAAATATGTTGCAAGAACTGGTCAAACACAGATAATTACTGCAAAAATTAAAGTGCTCTTATTAACACACTACATATTTCGAGCAAAAGCCCTTTTTCAAGTGTTAGTCACTTTGCTTCCCCCTAATGTCTAGTTAGCAGGCCCTAGGAAATTCAATTTAAATGGTAATCTGGTAGGGTTGCAGGGTCATTTTACAATGAGAGTCAATTATATTGAGTACAACTGTACATTTCCCTTTATCTGCTGGTAGGATAGTGATCTTAGGGTCCTTACTAAGAGATGTGAGAGCCCTCCTACCTTGGGTGGTAAGGTTAGAGGTAGGTATTCTAGTGCTTGACAAGGCAGCTGATATTTTCAGTCGGAGTTGTCGGCTTCCTCCCCTGGTATATGATTGTTATTGATGGAAGATTCTGTGGCTGTGATGAGCTTGACCATTGAGGTGTTTTGTGGATCAACACATGTATGATGGTATGCAAACAGTACTGTCAAAATTGCAGTACTGTTAGCAGATCCCCAGCACAATAGGGATGAGTAGCATAAAGACCTGATAGGCTATAACGGGTACTCAATGAAAGGGGGTTATTCATACCTCAATGCATGTATCCCTTAGTTACATGGGCAGGCTTATGTAGCTGTTCATGATCCACATGACCTATTATACTAGATGGAGACTAAGCAAAATCTTCTCAAATATTTCACCCAGTTGTCTCTGCTGTGGCAAAGATGTTTGTATACTCATAGCATACTCTATGGCACTGTCCATAGCAGGTCACTAGACAGAAGTCATGAGACATCAGTCAAAGATTATTGAAACTACAATACCTCCAAACACAGCAATGTGTCTACTTAAAGGGATACTTTCATGGGAAAAATGTTTTTTTCAAAACGCATCAGTTAATAGTACTGCTCCAGCAGGATTCTGCACTGAATCTGTTTCTCAAAAGAGCAAACAGATTTTTTTTATATTTGATTTTGAAATCTGACATGTGGCTAGACATATTGTCAGTTTCCCAGCAGCTCCCAGTCATGTGACTTGTACTCTGATAAACTTCAGTCACTCTTTACTGCTGTACTGCAAGTTGGAGTGATATCACACAATGGGAAGGTAACCAGATAGCAGCTCCGTAAAACAAGATAACAGCTGCCCGGTAGATCTCAGAACAACACTCAATGGCAAAATCCGGGTCCCACTGCGACACATTGTTACATTGAGTAGGAGAAACAACAGCCTGTCAGAAAGCAGTTCCATCCTAAAAGCCAACTTCCCTTCCCCCACCTCCACAAAGTGGTGCCTGGCAGTTACAGTGATAAGTAACACGAGAGAAGTTGGACCTCATCAGAACAGGTCAACTGCATAAAAAGTAGGGAAGCTGGCAGAAATGGATAGATACCCGACTGGCAGACATTTCACTAGCAGGACACTGTTGATCCCCCACCTCTCAACTACTCTATTTTTGTAATAAATGCTTCTACTCTGTTGTCATCTCAAAATGTTTATTATTATTATTATGTAGCACTACAATGTTCAATACGTATTTATTTTGTTGTTCACCTGTGAAATCAAAATCCATCTTTAGGAAAACAAAAATCCAGCTGCCTATGCTGTAATAATAATAATTTGTTCACCTTACAGTGTGTTGTGGCCACTGTTGCATTTGGAATGGGTATCAACAAGCCAGATATTCGCAAAGTTATCCACTATGGTGCTCCCAAAGAAATGGAGTCATACTATCAGGAAATTGGAAGAGCTGGACGAGACGGGCTTCCTAGTTGTTGTCATGCTCTGTGGACACAAGCAGATATGAATTTCAACAGGTTATATGTTGGTCATATATTTTATTCATGAATACATAATTGATCTTTGGTATGCTTTATATATGTCCGCATGTGTCGATTTCACCGAGTTCTACTGTGTGTGTGTGTGTGTGTGTGTGTGTGCACACCGAATACAGGATTTGGCCTTTTTCAGCAGGATTCGGCCAGATAATTTATGTTGTTTTCGCCATTACTACATTTTAAGTCTGCACAAAGGGCTTGGGCTTAAAGGGGCAGTCTTCATTTATATTTGTAATTTTATATTTTTTCTACAGTTTACCCTTTTAGTCTATCTTTGTCCAGCCTGAAATTTGCCTAAGCAAGAGTTTACTTCCTTGCCTTTTCTTAATGGATTCTCAGATTTGAAATCACTCTGCTTTCCATGATGTGTGGTGCAAGATTCTCTTGAAGGCAGAGGGACTTCATGTCACAGAATCACTTCATAATGGAACAAGGTGAGGGAGGGGTTGTATTACACTTCGAGTGCAACAGTCCTCTCCTGTTTATTTTACATGAAGTAAAATTGTATTTAGGATGTAGAGAAAACAAGGTTAAACGGTGCACAACATTTTATGTTGTCTTCTTATTTTCAGGTTCAGTCATACAGTGCTGGGGCTCATTTATAAACACTGGGCACATTTTCACATGAGCAGTAACCCATAGCAACCAATCAATGATTGGCTTTTTTTCAGCCAACTGCAGGTCAAGCAGTGAAAACAAAAATGTGATTGTTGCCTTGATTTACTGGCCTGGGCAAATTTGCCTCTTTTCTTTTAGAAATGAGCCCCAGTGACTGCACTCATAATTTACCTATTGTGGATGTGAGACTTGTCATTCATTTAGTAAAGTTGGGGAATTTAAGGTGGTATTGAAAGGTACAAGATTTCTGGTCCCATACCATGGGTTGAAATCACCAGGCTTCTCATAAAAATTTCTTTGTACAATGTTGTCCTTTTTAGACACATGTTGGGTGAGATTCCGAACAAAGGTTTTCGAGAGTACAAACTGAAGATGCTGACAAAGATGGAAAAGTATTTGAACTCAAGCACTTGTAGGCGCAAGTATGATCATGTTTTATAATCTGTTCAGATCCATTATCTGTAAATCCGTTATCCCGAAAGCTCCAAATTATGAGTCATCTCCCATAGATTCCATTTTAATCAAATAATTCAAATTTGTAAAAATAATTCCTTTTTTGCTGTTATAATAAAACAGCACCTGTACTTGTTCCAAAGTAAGATATAATTAATCCTTTTTGGTGGCAAAGTAAGCCTATTGGGTTTATTTAATGTTTAGATTTTTTTTTAGTAGACTTAGAGATACTGACTTCACAAAATAACCTTTTTTATTATCTATCATAACATTGTCTTTGAATGCTATTTATAATTTTGCCATAAAAGTATTTGCCTGGTGCTTTTACAAATACTTACAAAAGCAAGTCTATAGGTGAAAAACGATCAACATGACCTATAGGTAACTTTTGATGTAGATTAATATTTTGAAAAGAAAATTTTTAGTGTCCGTATCACTTGAAGGTATGTAGATCTAAGTTATGAAAAGACCTTTTTACCAGAATCCCAAGCATTCTGTGTAAGAGGTCTTATACCTGTATATTTTTTTCTACTTTTATAAGATTTTTTACTTTGTATTATTAAAACCTTTAATTGTATTAGATATTCTGAATTGATTTGATAGCGTTACACATTAATAATGGGCATATGGCATTGTTTAAATAAAAAAGATAAGGAAATAAAGTGTGTGTTTCTCAGGTTCAGAATGACTTTCTTATTGGTTAGGCTGACATAAAGTTGATTGGTGTTTTTTTTTAAGTAGACTTAAGGTATTGAGATACAAATTACGGAAAGGCCGCTTAGCTGGAATACCCCAGATCCCATACCTGTATATTGTTTTCTACTTTTATCGACTTGTTGCCAAGGCTGCCTAAAATGTTGGCACAACTTTAAAGGGATACTGTCACCAGACTTTTCAGGTTGGCAAAATAGTCAGGTTTAGGAACACTTACAAAAGCAGACCTATCAGCAAAGTTATGTTTGGTGTCCCATTACAGTGCTGCAAATACAGATCAGGGCTTATCACTTTTCATTGTGTTACACTGAATCAGGGCTTCATTTTTTACTTTTAAGATTAAATTGACCAGAGTATCCGTAATATCGTACATGTGACTTGCATATAGGGATTTTATGCCATGTGAACATTTGAAGGCTATAAAAAAAAAATCAGAAATCATGAATCAAACAAGACACAGGCTGCCAGATCCTCAGCACTCCGCTACTTCTTTAAAGATGCCATCAACTTTGAGCTTTGAGGGTGAAGCATTCAGCTCATTCAACCATTTTAAGATATACTTCTGAGGCCACAACTACTCATCCTAGCGAATGATATATGAACCACAAACGTCACCATGAACAACAAAAGCATCATACACTAGCCTTAGTGCACTTAATAAACACAGAATTCCCATAATTACATTTATTTACCTCTGTTTTTCTGCATGAAAACACAATGGTCTTTGTTATACAGAGCATATCTAGTTTTTCTTAAGAATGCAATGATTGTCTGTGAATGAATCAAAGGCGAATAATTATGCCATGTGATTCAATTAATTAATTTTCATTTAAGATCTGTAATTTATTATTTCAATTTAACAAGTACCTTCTTGTCCATTTTGATATATTTTCCGCTGTTCCTTGGGGTAGAATCATCTTATCTCATTTTGAAGATAAACAACTCCGCAAGGCCTCCTCTGGCATCATGGGGACAGAAAAATGCTGTGATAACTGTAAAACAAGGTAACTATTTTCTTATAAGGTTAAATATCTTGAGAAATTAATTAACTTTTATTACATTTGTTTACCCTAAAAACTATATGATTGAATATAGCATTTAGCAGAATTCTAGTACTTATTGTAGTATTGGGATTTAGCTGAACCTAATCCAAACCCTTACAGCTTAAAGCTCTGCAGTATGCAATCAAAAAAAAATGGGGGGGGGGGTATTCAGTATCACTGTCATTAAGTTACAGAGTGAATATAATTCTATCTCTAAATAGGTATTGTTTTGAAATCAAACATTTTTCTTGGAGCCTTCATATACACACAAAGAGAAAAATATTTTATTGCCAGCACTACAGTACAGTGTGTGTGGATTTCTTTAAATTTAAAAGGTAGAGCTCCTGAGTAAAACAGTGAATCAAATATGGTTGTTCCACTCACATATAATGCATGTTGCTAAAGGGTTGAATGTTTTTAAATTCACCTTAATATTTAGTAAACTGCAGGCAGCGTAGGACTCGCCTAAAATGAGGGCCTTTGACATAGCAACACAAAATCATTGGCACACAGGTAATGCTAGCAGGTTATACCTTGCTTAAGATTTATTGCAGCATGCAACGTTTCGGGGTTACCCCCTTTATGGCCATTTCCTCCATTTGCTGTGCACCAGGGGATTGTTTCCGGTGAAGGCCAGGGTGTGCGAGTACTTTTGGACAATACATAAGGTGGTCTTTGACATAGCACACAAGCTTACATACAATGCTTGAATGTTTCAATTATAACTCTCACTGACTCTTAGTATTTTGACAGGTTTTATGTTGCAAAGTTTCATAAATCTCGGAAATTGGTTTTGGGAACACACATATTATAAAACATTTAGATTGTGTTTTGTTTTTTTTGCAGTGGTCTTTCTCAAATCACAATAGAATAATGATTTAGAATTTTTTTTTTGGGTTGGATGTGGTCCAGTATTAATTTCCTTCTGTAGAGGATCCAGTATTTAGCCAGATACAAAAACAATAATGAATCCCTATTAATAAAATGGCAGTATGTATTTAAGGGGTTGTTCACATTTACATTAAAATCCTTCGAATCGTTCAATTCAAAGGATTTAATCGTTCGATCAAACGATTTTTCCTTCGATCGTACGAACAAAGGAAATGCGGTAAATCCTTTGACTTCGATATTCGAAGTTGAAGGATTTTACTTAGATGGTCGAATATCGAGGGATAATTAACCCTCGATATTCGACCCATAGTAAATGTGCCCCTTAAAGTTAACTTAAGTCGGGGGCAGATTTATCAATAAGTGAGTTTAGAGTTTAATATATAAAAAGTCACCCAGGTTCTGTTATATTATATTCCTATGGTATTTTTAGAATTGTATTTATCAATCGGTGAAAGTTAGAACTCACCATTTGATAAATACGGTTCTAAAAATCCCATGCAAATTAATAGAATGCAGTTGAGTTTTACTTATTAAACTCTACATTATAAAACATAATAATGTCCAAAAACAATACAAATGTGGTGAAAAGAGGCCTCCCCAGCCTCTACAAATCCGCTGTCAAATGTAAAAATCACAAACTGACACATGGCTAAATGCTAGTGGGGTGCTTCCATGTTTGTTGAGTTACCATAGGGACAGCTAGCACACAACATTCAGGCAATCAAAGTCCCTTTGTCAAAGCTAACACATAATTTTGGCTGAACAAAAAAGGTATTTTGTCAAGTCTATCTCCAGCATAAAGGCCAAGGAAACCCAAATTACTTGGAGGAGTGACAATGTGTTGGGCAAAAACATGAATTTAGTCACTGTTTGTTCCCTGGGTCGGTGCCCTTTTTAGGGAAAAAAATGCATTAGCAGGGAAAGTGCCAATTGCAGAACTGTGTCATTTTCTTACTATCCCTGTTGTTCCTTGGTTAGACTTAGGAGAGTAACATTTCCAGACTTTTCTCGTCTGTATTTGTAAGTCTAACCAAGGGATCACTGGGAAAGTTAAGTAATATGGTAGCTTGCCACTGCAATAGAAACTTCCCGGGGCTAGTGCATTTTTTCCTTAAAAGAAGCACCATCCCAGAAAAACTAACCTAGCAACTGCATTAATTGAATTGGCATCACCAGGGAATTTAGGTTTTCTTAAGGGATGCACCAAATCCACTATTTCATATTCAGCTGAACCTTGAATCCTTTATTAAAGTTTCGGCCAAATACTGAACCGAATCCGAACCCTATTTTGCATATGCAAATCAGCACCGGAGAGGGCAAAAGAGAACCACTCAAAATGCTTTAACACCTTGTTTTGTAAAGAAAAGTCACACGATTTTAAGGATTCGGATTCAGTTTGGCCAGGCACGAGTATTCAGGCCAAATCCTAATCCTGCTGAAAAAGGCCGAATACCGAACAGAATCCTGGATTTGGTGCATCACTATTTTCTTTGTCCTTTAATTATGTTTTGGCTTGTGAGAAATACACACACCACGATTAGCACCTTGTGTCTGCAGTTTACCTGCTAAGATACACCGATTTATTAATAACCGTGATCGTTATTTATTTTAAAGTACCAACAAGTTAAGCATCCCTTTACATGAATCATGGAATCACAGGACCTTACTAAAAGACCTTACAATATAAAATATTTTATTGTGTAGTTTGGTGCTCAACATAAGCTTATATTGTTTCTCCTGTTTCAGACTAATATGTAATATTTCAATAAATGACACTGAAGACAACCTACAAGATTTTGGACTACAGGCGTACAAATTTATTTCAGCAGTAGACGTTTTAGGGCAGAAATTTGGGACTGGCGTCCCAGTGCTCTTCCTTCGTGGATCAGTGAGTATATGCACATCTGTGAATATATTACTTTTCAATTAATACAATTTTTAATACAATTTGTGGCCTCTAAAAGACTAAAAAGGAAGATTGCCTATAGGTTAATTTTCAGTCATTTTTAGTTTATCACTGCTTGCTTGCTGTGCTAGCGTTCTGGGTTCAATTCTAGACAGGACACTTTGTGCAATTAGTTTTTATGTTCTGCCTCTGCTTGTGTAGGTTTTCTTGGGCTATTCCATTTTCCTCCTACAAAACCTATGCAAGTTAATTGGATTGATCATTGTGTGTGAAAGCAACAGGGACTAGATAGGGATTGTAAACTCTTCTGGATCATGGACTGGTGTGAATTAAGTGCAATCTCTGTGCTGTAAAAATGTTTTAACTATAACCATTAAATAACCTCATGTTTATCGTTTGTCTTGGATCTTTGTCTTGAGAAAGGCCCCAACAGGGACTGAAATGTCACGCAAGCTGTTTTTTTTACAATGATTATTATTATTAATAACATGTATTTATATAGCGCCAACATATTGCATAGCACTGTATGATCTGGTTAATTTTATTAATTATGGACTATGCACCATACATGTCTGATTTTTTTTTGTTATCTATTGTATGTATTAAATTGTTCTATATACTATAGTATAACAAAGTATATACAATAAGCATATATGATATCTAACCAGATATATTGTGGATCGCTGTGTGGGACTGGTTCTTTGACTTCATGCTTTGAGTTTTTTCAAATCTTGATATTAAAAAATATCATATAACATTTAAACTCTGGTTTAATCTGCTGAATATTATCTTTCAGGTTTTGAGATTTTTTCCAAGTAAAATCACGGGAAAAAAACACAATCTTTACATTTTATTAATTTGACACTTAGATTTCTGGGTCCGTCAGTGGTATGGTCAGATTTAGTAGTGTAGTACCTCATATTTTCTCATAGGTTTTGCAGAGACATGTGACCCAGACATGTAGTTCCCTGGAGTTTTCAAGTGAAGTTCAAAACACGCATGCGCAATAAGCATATAGTGACATTAGGGGCTTCAGAAGAGTCTGTGCATATGCAGTGACATCACTTCTGGTCACGTGTATTCACGATCACTTCCAGGATTCACTTTTTTTTTTTTAAAGTGATCCAGTGTATGTATAGAACTTTTTAATGGCAGGCCACTAGGAAGCAGAGATGTGAGCTCATAAATATATAAAGCTTAGAACACTGCAAAAATCACTTTTAAAAAGCCATTCTATAAACTAATCTGGACAAGAGACACGGTAGGGCTTATTTACTAGTGCAAGGCACCGTGTAAGTTCACAAAACAGGGAGAAAACTTGCATGTTCTTTGCACTTTTGCATCCTCTTCGCACCTAGTGCGCTGTTATATAGTATACATAAGGGGGCACCTTTGACTCGAGGTACAGCAGAGCCCATGACAGCACTGTGTTCTGCACCTTGCTCTAGATCAGCGCTGTCCAACTCCTGTGGTACTGAGGGCCTGGAATTTTTCTGACTTATGTGGTGGAGGGGCGATAATGGAAGCCAGTGTTGAACACTCCCTGTTTTTAAACCACAACCATGTTTCCTCAATAACTCATGTCCACATTAATGGTGGTAGCACACCAAAAAAACAAATGTTTGGTGCTCACTGCAGGGATATTACTCACGTGAAACAAGTTTATTATGTCATATTAAGACATACCCTTAAATCCATATGCCTCATCCTCCTCTGTGGATATCACAGCAACCCCCAGCACATGATTAAACACCTTGGGGACCCCTAACAAGTATTTCCAAATGTTAACAAACTCCCACCAGGTTCACCTCCCACAGGCACAGTATGGCACACACAGGCAGAGTAGAGCAAGCTGAGTGTGGCACACACAGGTAGCGTAGGGCAGGCACAGTATGGCACACTTAGGGAGTATAGGGCAGACAGAGTATGATGCACACAGGGAGTATAGGGCAGACAGAGTATGGCACATACAGGGAGTATAGGGCCGACTGAGTATGGCACACACGGAGCATAGGGCAGGCAGAGTATGGCACACACGGAGGATAGGGCAGGCAGAGTATAGAACACACAGGGAGCATAGGGCAGGCAGAGTTTGGGGCAAATTCCCTAACCGGTGAAAATTTGTCAGCGATGGCTTTGCAGCCATCCCAACACATTGCCAGGTGTAAATTCACTAAAGTGAGAAGTTGCGTCCAGGGCGCCGAACGCTGGCGGATTTTCACTAGCGTTACTTCGGCAATCAAAGTGAAGCTAACGTTGCCTAATTCGCATACGGCCAGAAATGATACAATTACATGGACGTATATGTTGCAGCAAATACATTACATTACACAAGTCCAGGGAACCTTAATGAATAAAATAGAGTTGTCATAATGTCCTACACATGAGCCCACTGTATAGTTTGTTCCATATGTTAGAAAATGGAGTAGGGAACCCGGTTACCCAAAAATTTTTTTATGGAGCTTTGCAGGCTATCACTCTGAAAAAAGGAAAAGACGCCAGTGTTTTTTGGGACTTTGCACTAAAAATTGGAAGTCATATGCACACCATTGCACTTTGCCTGGTCTGAGCTGGCGAATGAGGTCAGTAAAATCTGAATTTTACTGAATTTGCGGCGTTACGTCCATTCACCAGAGAGAAAACTCGCCTGGCGTTAGAGTGTGAAGCAACACTAGCGTCAATCTCCTTCGCTAGCGAAGTGACTCCTGCGCCCTTTAGCAAATCTGCCCCTATGACACACATAGGTAGTGTAGGGCAGGCAGATTATGGCACGCACAGGGAGGTTAGGGCAGGCAGAATACAGCAGGAGACAGGGGAAACCAGGACCACTCTAAGATGAACAGTTGATACTGTGCTACATACAGTTACAGTGCTGGTGCCCCTCCAGCAGTTTGTATGAGGTGTAAACAGGCGAACAATATGGGCACTTTCTGGGTCTGAGCTGTGAACAATAGAGGTGTCACAGGTTTGAACAATGGGGGATTATAGTTATGAACCTTAAATGCAGGGGCCATTGAAAAGGTATGTAAAGGCAAAAAAATTAAAGGAAAACTATACCCCCCAGACAATGTAGGTCTCTATTAAAAGTTACTGAGTAAAACAGCTCATGTGTAAAACCCTGCTTCATGTAAATGAACCATTATCATAATAATATACTTTTTTAGTAGTATGTGCCATTGGGTAATCGTAAATAGAAAATTGCCATTTTAAAAAAATAAGGGCCGCCCCCTGAGATCGTAAGATTCACTGTGTACACATACGAACCACATTTAAGGTCACATGAGCCAATTAACAGACAGAGTTCTGCCTTTTGCTTCAACACTTCTTCCTGTTACAGTTAGTGTTGTAGTATTTCTGGTCAGGTGATCTCTGAGGCAGCACAGATACAGTCACGAAATGGTGGTTCAAGGCAAGAGATGTAAAAGGGCAATATTTATGTAAATATATATTCCAGTTTGGTAAGATTCTTTAATATGTCATTCAATTTGATATAAACTATCTGTTGCTTAAGTATTCTTTTTGGGGGTATAGTTTTCCTTTAAATCCCATTTTTACTTTCTTTAATATAAAAGAAACTATATCCAATATCTCCAATATACTTTAATTAAAAAAGGTGTACTGTTTTTATAGGAAATTGTCCTTTCATTTACTTGCTCAGACTGATACGGATAGGAAGCTTAAAGGGGAACTCGGCTTCCAAACCAAAATTTGATAAAAAGGCCCACATAACACAGAAACCCCTAATATACCCATCACAGTTATAATTTTTTGGGTTTTTTTTAAGTAAGAATAAATGCCATTTCTATGCTGAAATCCAGCTAGTTAACAGTTCTTCTCTTTCTGCGTCATTTGAAATCGTGGCAGGGAAGGAGGGACTAAACACTTATCCACAGCTTACAGACAGCATGCAGGAACTACATAACCCACAATGCATTGCACTGTGATGTTCCTTTCCATATTGAAATCATGTGTGCAGGGAATTGTGGGGTTTGGAGGATACAGGCTAAGGACAGATGGCTGCTAATACAAAGTAACAGTAGTCAGCCAGCTCAGCAAAGTAGGCAGAGAGATCAGCAGGAGAGCAGGGGGCTAGGATTAGGCAACTGTTCCAAACCATTAAAAATCATGAAAAAAAACCATATGTTTAATTGATGATTATTGCAAATTTGCTTGAAATTATGTTTACTTTTCAAAGAGCTTAAGTTATGTTTTTGTGGAGTTGCCATTTAAGACAGTCCCTAACTGCTCTGCAGGGAAACAATCCTACTTTCAAACTGTAGGGGGCAGGGACTTCCCAGAACTCCAGCTTTGTTTGTTTCCCTGTAGAGCAGCCGGTGACTGTGTAGAGATTCATATCTGCAGCAGTCAGAGCAAGTAAATGAAGGGGGAATTTTACTACCTAAAGTCAGGTTTCTTATAAAAATGGTACAGTTTTTTAATTTAAGTATATTGGGGATAGGTTTTTTTTTTCAGTTAATAAAGTAAAAATTGTATTTTAATTTTGCCTTTACATCCTCTTTAATGTTTCAAACTCCAGCTGCAGGGACAAAGACCATGGAGCCAGATTTAAACAGATAAACTGGGATTCTCATTGAAGGATTATTTTGCTACAGCCAATGGTTCTGGAGAGTTGGAGAAAGTTTGATTTGTGCTGTTTTGATAATTTATGATGATTCCTAAGCCTAGCCTCCCAACAGCAGCCCAGACCACACTGAGCATGTGTGTGGTCTTGCAAAGATGGTTTAACAGTTACAGTTGATGACCTGTGTCCAACTTTGAAAACATAAATAATTTGTTTAATTAGGTTTCTGGTGCAGTAAGTTTATGTTTAGTATACAAAATACATAATTTCTAGCATTATTCTATTTTAGACTTTAGTTCCCCTTTAATATCAATACTTTACACAAAGGTAAGTAGTCACAGCAGGCAGACTTTCATGTGGGGCCCACACAAGAGAGGACCGGTGGCCGTCCGTTGGACAGCGCTGCTCTAGATTACTGCACCCATTCATGCTCTTACACTTGCATCAAGAGCAGTAATAAATGCACTCTAGTTTTCTTAATGCTTTAATGTGCAAAGGCATACTTCAATACATAAACATGTTATTTTGTGTGGTGATATAAATTAAAGCTTCATAATTTTATTGCCATTTACCAAATGTGCATTTCTGTAAACATGTATCTAATTATTTTACTACTGTAGCTTTCAAACATTATACCCACCCCTGTTGGTTTTTAAATCCGTAATTGAATCCACCGGTTACTTTTCTACTTTAGTGCCATGACTTCAATAACTCGGTATAGATTTCAGACAGTCCTAAAATAGGTCACATGAGAGGATCTGGTTTCAATTATTATCTGTAAAACTAGTCAGTCTTGTATAAACACGTCCTCCAGGGAAACTTTCAAATTAGGAAGTAGCTCTTGATGAAATGTTATACTTTCTTTGCTGATGCAAGTAAAAAAAGTAATCAGTATGGGAACTGTCCATGATAAAAAGTAGAGTGCCTACTACGTTCTTATTTATTAAGATGTGTGGTTATAGATTTTAAAGTGGTGCAATTTTACTCCCCCCCCCCCCAAATTAAATAATGAACTCTACTGTGGTCATTTAAGTTCAATTATGTCTAAACATTAGGCAATTGTATTGTGTCTGTATAGCTTTAACTGTCCTTGGTATGTTTAATTCTACTTTATTTTATTTAATTATTTCTGTTTCCTTTGTAATTTTAAAATAAAAGCATCTACTTTATAGGTAACAAAACTGCTTAAACCTATTTAGTTGGCAAAACAATCCCACTGAGTTATTTTAAAGTTTCAATGTTTTTAGTAGATTTATGGTATGGTGATCTATTTTATGTTTTCAAAGAAACTTGAGAACCTAAAATTATTTTACTGTGGCGCTCAATAAGTTTTGACACCTGTGGTCCATTTTATGCTCGAAGTGACATCTAATATGTTTTAAAGGGGTTGGTTATATAAATATGTGTAATCAATAAAAAATTTGTTATAGTTTCTGAAATAATCTAGTTTATCGTCACATCCTTACTCTGTCATCTGTTTCTTTTCATTCTGTATTCTTGACCTTGGCACTCATCCTGCCTGTAGGGAAGCAGGATTTACAGTGATTTTACAACAGTAAACTCTACTGTATACATCTTCTAGACAACAGGAGCCCCCCCCCCCCCCCAAAGGCTGCAATGGGCCTAACTGTCATTCAAAATCCCAATTTCTGCATGAAGAGAGACAGATAATGAAATGGGGAGAGAGAAGATTAATTTGATTATTTCAGAAACGGATCAGAATTTGTAATTGATTTTAGTATAATGAATCTTAATAAATTCTCACTTTCACAATAGTTCTCTTTTAAAATGTATTTAGAAATATTGAGATAATGGGCACATATGAAGTATAGGCCATTGTTCTCCAGAAGTATTTCCTCTGGTAGTATGTTAGGTTAGTAATGCCCTTTGTAGAATTTTCAGGTGATCTTATTTATACTGAAGTTGTACTAATAAATGTGGTTTGTCAGGGAATACTCTATTAATAGAATGCTTGAACAGCTCTTTAAGAACAGGCTAGAATATTTTATATTTGGGCTATCTTCTGATGTGATACAAGGTTATAAAAGTGATTTATATACATTGTTTAGATTCATACCTCCACCCAATGTTCATTCGAAGGTGTGCGCTCGTCCGTGAGCACACAAATTTTGAGCGCAGCATACACAACAAATTGTGTTGTGCACAAAGAATTTTCTGTGGAAATTTTTGTATCAAATCTGACCTGAGCACACAGTTTTTAAAAACTGTGCGCACAATTTTAAAATGTGCGTACAAAAAAGTTTTTGCGCACATTGCCGAGAAGAAATTAGAGGGAACGTTGCCTCCACCATATTCTGTTTTCATAATACCAAGGTTGCATATATTTAGTCATTCCACTACAATTCCAAGAACATCTGTGACCACAGATATTTGTTAAACCAGATACTAAGCCAGTTGGGCTTTAGGCTGGGCTGAGCTTGGCTTAATGAATCAGATGAAAATTGAGCGTAGGACTGGCCAGATATGGGATGACTTTGACGTAGTTGGCCAGCTTAATGTGTTTCAATATATGGACAAACAATCCCTGTTTTGTTTAAAGGGTAAGGAATTTTTCAGTAGCAGTATGCACAAAATGTCTCTTTAAATATATTGATAATGGGTTGAGTGCAGAGGACCTCTTGTATTTGTCTTTAGGCTGGGCTTCCAGCAATATTGAAGAGAGAAAACAAGCTTTTACCCTATATATCAGGGGTGTCCAGGACGTAGATCACGGTAATGTTGCTGGTAGACCGCGATCTGGGGCCTGGTGTCAGGACTCGGCAGTGAGCGAGGGAGGGCTGAAGAGTGGCACGAAGGAGAGGGAGGAAGCGCAGGGAGAAAAGAGCGGCATGAAGGGGAAGGAGGAAGGGTGCAGAAAGAAAAACGGCACGAAGGAGAGGGAGTAAGGGCGTGGAGAGAAGAGCGGCACAAAGGGGAGAAGAGGGCATGAAGGGGAGGGAGGGAGGAAGGGTGCAGAGAGAAGAGCGTCACGAAGGGGAGGGAGGAAGAGCATGGAGAGGAGCGGTACAAATGGGAGATAAGAGCGGCACAAAGGGCGGGGACACAAGCACAGCTCAGAGAAAAGGTGGAGGACAAGCACAACACAGAGGGAAGGTGGGGGACAAGCACAACACGGAGGGAAGGTGGGGGACAAGCACAACAGGGAGGGAAGGTGGGGGACAAGCACAACACGGATGGAAGGTGGGACAAGAGCAGCACGGAGAGAAGTTGGGAGACGGGGACAAGCACAGCATGGTGGGAGACAAGGTGACGAGCACAGCATCAAAGGGAAGGTGGGGGACAAGCACAGCACGGAGTAAGGAAGAGAGGTCAGGCTGCACGCATGAAGGGGGAAGGACTGGGAGGGAGGGAAAGCTGAGAGCAGCAATCACAGTGGAAGGGAGTGTGTTCAGACTTTCATAACCTGACAAATTTTGTAAAATGAACATGGTAATAAGGGGTGTGGCCAAAAATGGGCATGGTCAAAAAATTGCTACGCGTTATCATGGTAGATCTCCTGATGGGGGCCAGGCTTCAAGAGTAGATCCCAGTGTACCAAAGTCTGGGCACCCCTGCTATATATTATCTTCATTAGCCTTGAGGCTTCCTCATCTTCCTACATCCATTTTTCTTGTTCTTCTTGTAGGATAGCCAGCCCCAACTGGAGGACCACAGTCTTGCAGCCCCCAAAATTTTGAGCATACTGTGGAGTTTTTGAAAGAAATTTCTCCTGTGGGCCAATACTAGGAGGATGATTTATCAGTCATCTAGTGTTTTTAAAACTTGATTATTAAAAAAAAATGTAACTCAGGTTTTATTTGCTGAATTGTATCATTTGAATCTCCAAGATTTTTCCAATTAAAAAAAAAATAAAGATCCAAGTTTTTATAGAATCACTGAAAAAACAAATTCTCAACATTTTATTAATTATTTTATTATTAGCTTTTTGTATTTATAAGGAGTTACACAGTTTTGACCCCCACTTCTGTCACTTTATGTAGTTTCCCAGCAAATTTAATGCGTGTGTCGGTGATCTTGCGTGCGTCAGTAAGCTTGTGTGCATTGATATCACTTCTGGTCATGGGTATTTGCTGTGATGTCACTTGTGGATTTTGGTGAACATTTTTCAGGTTGAAGTGACTTTTGACAGGGAGATTACCTTTAATATTTTAATAGT
Organism: Xenopus laevis; assembly: GCF_017654675.1. Classification (NCBI taxonomy): domain Eukaryota; kingdom Metazoa; phylum Chordata; class Amphibia; order Anura; family Pipidae; genus Xenopus; species Xenopus laevis. The sequence goes on along the minus strand of NC_054371.1, from coordinate 105,884,429 downwards.
GAATCAGCATTTAATGTTTAATCTGTAACATTATAGGCTGTGTCACTAACTATAGTCTACTTCAGGGCTGTCCAACTGGTGGCCCATGCATTGTTCACACCTGTGATCCTCCTGCATTGTTCACACTTGTGACATCTCTATTGTTTATATCCTAAAGGCCTGTACTATTCACACCTGAGACCCAGACTGAAACTGCCCACATTGTTCACCTGTTCACACCTTATTCAAAATGCTAATGGGGCATCAGTACGGTGACACTGAATGTAGTACAAATAAGAATGATAGCTTTCCCTGTCTCATTCTCTGTTCTGCCTTCCCTCCCTGTGTGTGCGCCATTCTCTGCTTGAACAGTGCTGCTTATGTGTTCCATTCTCTGCTTGCCCGGTGCTTCTTGTGTGTGCCATTCTCTGCTTGCCCAGTGCTGCTTGTTTGTGCCATTCTCTGCTTACTCAGTGCTGCTTGTGTGTGTAATTCTCTGCTTGCCCAAGGCTGATTGTGTGTGCGCCATTCTCTGCTTGCCCAAGGCTGATTGTGTGTGCCATTCTCTGCTTGCCCAAGGCTGATTGTGTGTGCCATTCTCTGCTTGCCCAGTGCTGCTTGTGTGTGCCTTCTTTGCTTGCCCAGTGCTGCTTGTGTGTGCCATTCTTTGCTTGCCCAGTGCTGCTTGTGTGTGTAATTCTCTGCCTGCCCAGTGCTGCTTGGGTGTGCCATTCTCTGCTTGCCCGGTGCTTCTTGGGTGTGCCATTCTCTGCTTGCCCGGTGCTTCTTGTGTGTGCCATTCTCTGCTTGCCTCGTGCTGCTTGTGTGTGCCATTCTCTGCTTACTCAGTGCTGCTTGTGTGTGTAATTCTCTGCTTGCCCAAGGCTGATTGTGTGTGCCATTCTCTGCTTGCCCAAGGCTGATTGTGTGTGCCATTCTCTGCTTGCCCAAGGCTGATTGTGTGTGCCATTCTCTGCTTGCCCAAGGCTGATTGTGTGTGCCATTCTCTGCTTGCCCAGTGCTGCTTGTGTGTGCCATTCTTTGCTTGCCCAGTGCTGCTTGTGTGTGTAATTCTCTGCCTGCCCAGTGCTGCTTGGGTGTGCCATTCTCTGCTTGCCCAGTGCTGCTTGTGTGTGCCATTCTTTGCTTGCCCAGTGCTGCTTGTGTGTGTAATTCTCTGCTTGCTCAATGCTGCTTTGGTGTGCCATTCTCTGCTTGCTCAGTGCTGCTTGGGTGTGCCATTCTCTGCTTGCCCAGTGCTGCTTAGGTGTGCCATGCTCTGCTTGCCCTACGCTACCTTTGGGATGTAAGCCTGTTACGGGTTTGTTCTTGGTGTTTGTTAGCATTTGGAAATTGTTGTATTATCCACAGGGGAGGATGAGGCATTTGGATTTAAGGGTATTTTTTTAACATAACTTAAATTTTTCACATATGAGTGATGAGGGATTTCCCTGCAGTGAGCACCAACCATTTGGATTTTTTTCTGTGCTACCACCGTTAATGTGGATACGATCTTAAAAGTTCTTGTTGTTTACAGTGGGTGTGGTTTAAAAGGGGTAGTGGCCAACACTGATTTCTATTATCGGCCCTCCACCACATAGACAAGTAAAATTTTGACCCTCGGGTACCACAGAAGTTGATAAAAAATATAGCACTTTATTCTTCCCAAGTACTAACTATAGTGATTAACTGCCATGATGATGATGAACGTTATCTGTAGAAGTAATAATGAATTTACTTATCAAAGCTGCTCTAAAATGTCTAGTACTGTCCTGTTAGAGAGACTTGGAAGTTGTCCCAAAAATGTAATGTCACAATTATGTTTTTTGTTCTTTATTCTGTAGACTTCTCAGCGAGTTCCAGATAGATTTCGAAATCATTCTCTCTTTAGCAGTGGGAAAGACCAAACTGAGGCTTTCTGGAAGGTGCTGGCGCGCCAACTTATTACTGAAGGTTATCTACAGGAGTCTTCAGGTCAAACCAAATTTTCTACCATTTGTGGTCTTACCTCAAAGGTAAATCCCACTAAGTTTCAGAATTCTTTATACTTCGTGGTTTAAAGGTCTAATTTAACCTTTAATTATTCCTAAATCCTTAGGGTAGTAACTGGTTAATAAAGGCCAACAACGAGCAGTGTCCAAGCCTCCTCCTGCCATCCAATAATGAATTATGCCTTCAAAGAACAAGAGTATCAAAGTACCATTTTTTTTTATAAACTATTTTTACAGTATTCATTGAGAGGGTAAAATATTATGCAAGTAAAATTAAATATTATAAAAATAAAATAGAAAGTACATATAAGTAAAATAAAATGTATTTCTTTAAATGTTTTCAAATAGTTTGTATCTGATATCTTCACTGCTTATCAGTTGGACATGCTTTTAATTACACATTTTATGTGAATTTTATTTATTATATTTTTCTCCTTTGTACTAGCTTCAGCAGTGCTCAAGCCCATTCTTCCATGGTACCACACGCCTCCTCAAATACAAGATCCAGTATGCCTAAAGCAGGCCCAGAGGTTTGAACTATAATTTTGCTATTATACAGTTTTCTTTTGCCTCGGTTACTGGTATGACCATAGCATTTCTTGTTTGTATTGACAGAAAATGGAATTGAAGGACAAGTTTTCATATCAGGAAGCTGAAAGATTGTCCAAAGCAGCAGGTGTTTCCAAGAGCAGGTTTGTTTTCATATTTTTGAACAGGTTAACTATAGTTCTAAAGCAGTATATCATTAAAGAATCTTCCTCAAAGTAGTGCTAGTAATAACACCAGGACTTCATTGTACAACTTGTGCACTGATATGTTGTTCATACACTGATCTGCTATGGCTAGGAACATGCACTTGCACTGTCTCTGACATTGGGTCAACAGAATATATAAGCCCTCCTTCAGAAAATATTAATGCATCCTGTGGTATCTGTACTGGGGATTTTCAAACTCCCAACGCAGAACTTAAAGATGGACCAATTCTTTTAACAATTTACTCATTACAGTAAAACCTCAATTACATATGCCCTAATTTTTCTCTGTTTTTTGTGGTCCCACCAATTTATAATACAGTATAATGGATGCTTTTACCTGGTTTTACAACCAAAATGTTGTTCCCAAAATGTCAGTTTGTACTTTTTGACTGTTATTCTTAGTGAAGTTATAAGGTTTGAAATACTGACCAGATGCAAATATTGTCATGGTTCTGTCTGTAAATAGTTGATTCCAATTAGTCTGTGCCTTATATAGCCATGGGCAAATCACTTATAGCTTTAGAGAGTGCATGTCATTGAGGCCTTGCACATGCCCCTTCATAGTGTAACATTAATGCTGCATATGCTCACTATGTAATAGGAATGTTTAACAAACTCATAAAGCCTTGTTTATTCATAATTATCACTGTTTTGAACCAATTTGAAGATTTGTATCTATTCTTACTGACCTAATATTATCCAGGCTAACATATAAGTTAAATATCAATTCCAATGATGGATGTGTCATCCTTTTTTTTTTTTTTAATTTCAATTATATACAGTTTTTTTGTGGCAGACTAAGAACACAAGACTTCCACAAGTGGAACATTTATAGGTTGAAGGAGACCATTATGATTTATGAAGCTACTTTTTTATGTTTGTTTCCTTTCATGAATTTCTATTTTGTGTGCTGTGCAAAATCTGTTCTGTTGTTAATCAGTCTAAAATTCTTATGTGAATGTGTTTTGTCAACAGCTTTAAACTTCAGACGCCATGTAAACTTTCAAGACCTCCTGAACCAGAAGTCTCACCCAGAGAGATGGAACTTCAGGTGGGTTGAATATTTTATAGTGGTGTTTTTTCCACTACTGATTTAGATTTTCAATTGGAATTCAAAAGAAAATATTTGTATGGTGAAAACAGTCAGATTCTGTAAATCAGCAATGATAGACTGTGATGCCAGTTTGACATTTCTGCTAAGAATTACTCAAATAACCTCGTACTCATTTTTCCTCTCTGCCAACTAAGACACTAGTCCACTTTTTAATGTAGTAAATTAGTATTGGTGTGAATATGACACCTAGCAGTAGTTACTGCCTAAAATCTGGTAATTATCTTGCCAGTGATCCCATGTTGATTTCCCAGCTTTTCAGGGACAACTTCAATCAAAACTTTATCAACTATTAGTCCTCATAATAGGACATAGCATCCAATGGGACTCTCCATAACAAGACTTATAGTATGCAGGGACCTTCCTACTGTCGGCAATAACTCTCTTCAACCTAAGGGTAGTCAAATTGTGGTTTAATCACACAGTTTCTGACGTGCTATAGTGCACACATGTCATGTTCTGTAACAGCCGGGGCCACATGGAGAAACATGCTTTTATCCTCATTGTTCAATAGCAGATATTGGTGGCCCCCCAGCTGTGTAAATAACTACTTCCAGGCATCTAAACTAGTGACCCACCATCCATCACAGAACTACAACTGCTTCTATTTAACACTGTAAGGTGTCATGTAAGAGCTGGAGGGTTATCTAGTTGCAATCAGGAGGTTGCCCTCTAGCTTTTAATAAGTCACAATTTGTTCAAAAGTTTGAAGGTAGTTGTTCCTGGCAACAGGCGGCCCACATCATAGTATACAAGACCTATTGCTGTAATGGAGACTAATAGCTGATAATTGCAAAGAGCAAACCTTTATTTTGTGGGAGAGGTGCAGATCCAACAACCACCTTGAATACCCCCGATTGCCGTTTTGTCGAAAGGGGTTAGATTCGCCCATCCCTAGTCATGAATTTAGCAGTATGTTAAGGCAAAAACATGGATGAATGAATTGGAAGCTAATATAAGAAATTGTAACACTGAAGAAAGATTTTCATAAATGAGCGCCAGATGTATAAAATATAGAAGAGAGGGTACTGTATGTGAAGAGTTAGTGAGGAGGAGGTTACAGGGGACAAGTTGGGATAAAATTATGTAGTGATTTATACTTAATAAAAGGGCATGTTTGATCTTAATGTGTTTAAGATCAATAACATTTTTTAATCTTTCTTTTTTCTACAACAGACAACTCTATATGGCAGATTGGTAGTAGCTAGACAGAAGATAGCTAGTGAGAGGGATATACCGCCTGCTGTCCTAGCTACCAACAAAGTATTAGTAGACATGGCAAAATTAAGGTACTGTTGATTTTTCTTCTAGTTACATATCCACATGAAAAGTTGCATGTATTGCATTAATGTTTTTTTTAATATCAAGTGTATTTTTGGGCATAAAACTTGCATTGTATAATATATTACTGATGCTGATCTGAATGATTGTGGGTACTACAAGTATAAATAAAATGGAATCTGTTATCTTATGCATTTAGGTGCACCCAAAGCTGCATATGAAACAAGTGTTAAAGGGGTGGTTAACTTAAGTATGTTATAGAAAGGCCAATTCTTAGCAAAAGTTTCAACTCGTTTTCTTTTTTACAAGTTTTGATATTTGCCTTACTCTTCTGATTCTTTACATATTTTAAACAGCGGTCACCAGTTCCGGACTGAGAGTAAAAAGCAGCCCCGACCATACCATAAAATTAAAGCAGCCCACACATACAGTAAATGCATGCTGGTGTTTTACTTATACAAGCGAATATTTTAAATATGTATATATAGATATCCTTAGCATTTACAGAAGGGGGTACATTATTCCTTATAATACACGAGCGATGTATGTATAACTCAGCCTGCAGCCTTGTGCCTTTTTATGGTACATTGTAGTGTAATTTTTAATTAATGTAATTAAGTGCAAATTCTGAGCCTTCTAAAGGGCACTCAGAATAATAAAAACCGCAGTACTTACCTACTAAAAAACAGCTCTCCACATTTTGTTTGTAAATGAACCAGCATGTGGTGACGTGTTTAAAATGCCTACCCACCGAATTCAAAGTTAATGCAGCCCTGCCCCTGTCTCCCAAAATCTGACTCCTCCTGTGGAGTTCTGTTACAGGCAGCCATGTTGCAGAATGTGCATAATGAACATATGGAATGCTTTTCATGACCCTCCTTCAAAAGTAAGTGCATTATGCCCAAGCTGGGGCATTCACTCATTATATGCATTCTTGTGCCCCAGCATGGTTGACTGCACCAGGAAGACACTCCCAGTGTGGGTGACTTTGGACATCACAGCATCAGCCATAAAAGTACCTCTTATTATCATATATTTTCACTGAACTGGGTAGTATTTGGAAGTAGCTGCACATTTGTTTGCACGGTAACACAGATGATGCATCTCATAAAACATAAAGTGGAGCATATAGGCTTAGTACTTCCATAGGTCTACTAAGCAAGAAAAGAAATAAACTGATGATTTCAGAATCCACAGTTGTTCAATTTACCTTAATAACTACTTCAGTGATGATTTTATATTGGATTATAAAGGCCAACCACAAGCGAAAATATGAAGAAACTAGATGGAGTGTCAGAAGCCAAGTCAGCAATGCTTGCCCCCCTGTTGGAAGTTGTCAAAGAGTTCTGCATTGCCAATAGTTTAAAGGTAAGATTTATCTTATAGTTTCCAGCGGTTTGTGCAGTAAATAGACTATCATAGCAGTACACCTTTACCAATCACTGTATTTTGCCTCAACATCCCAAAATGTGAAATAATTGAATGCCACAAAAAGTTTGTAGGATTGTAGGACTCCAATAGACCTTTTTCTGTAAATATCTTATTCTCCTTATCTCTTCTTCTAGCTTGTGGAGGAATAAGATGCATGTTATTCACAAAATGATTATCAGGGAGGCAAAGCTTTGGATTTATTTAATACAGTTTGTTTTTTGTTGTTCTTATGATGCATTAAGATTTCATTTTATTATTTCCTGGTCATCTGTGTTAACTTCAAGAGTAAATTGCAATTGGTGTATTTAGCTTTACCAAATATTAAGTCTAATAAGATATAAAACTTACAACGTATTGTTACGTTATTTGTTTAGGTGGATGTATTCTCAGGATCTGTATCCCAATCTGAGTCTACATTTTTCACTCCGAGAGAACAAGAACGCATTTCTTTACCAGAGTCACAGCGTATGTCCTATTCATTGTTTCAGGAACAGAATTTGTCTTTGGTGGGTATGCAGACCCTTAATTTCCCTGTATTCTATTTTTAAACAGCTCTCATGGCATGCAAGTCTAGGTGCTAAAGAATTTCTGTAGTACATTGTTCCTTGACCGTATTTCTCAAGAGATATAACAAATCTATAGTGCTGTAGCTATGCTGCAGACCCTACAACTTTAGGAGGTGACCAGTACCGGAAAAAAAACAGGCATAGACATTGTAAAGTGAAAGTATGCAAACATATTGGGTACAAAAGACAGCTTTACACATTTGTGTGTCATAACTAAGTGTGTAAGACCATCCCTTGTACCTTATATGTTTTTGTAATAAAGTTTACTTTCATAATGCCTATCCAAGGGATCTATGGTTGTCTGCTGCATTTTTGGTATTTTGTCATCAGAACTTTGCCCCTTTCTGTATTTTTCATCATAATGATCTTGAAGACAGTACAATGAGTTTAAAGGGCTATGGCTATTTTGCAAAACCCAGGAATTATTCTCTGACATGCTTTGGCGTCAAACTGAATAAATCTTGTGCTTTAACTATAGTTGTCTATGCTCTGCACCAAGCTAACATTTTTATGGGCATTAACGTATTTGCATAGAGTATCAAGATGAGGGGGGTTATTTATCAAAGTCCAAATGCTAAAAACTTAAAAAATGTGAGGTATTTTTCTTACTTTAAAATCCACATTTTTTAAAGATTTATTATACACCAAGGCTGCAAAAATTGGTAATCCAAAAAATACCCCATCTCAAACCTTCTGAGGTTGTGTGTATAAGTCAATGGGAGAGGTCCCTATCCTATTTGGAACTTTCTGTGGTCTGTGATGGGATTAGGCCGAAAATCTTACTGTTTCGGCTTTTCAGGGAAAAGCCTGAAAAAATCAAGCGTTTTGGGAAAAAATCTGAAAAAACATACGATTCGGGGTTTTCACTCAATTTTATTGAGTGTTTCCCTGATTCGATTAAATCAAGCTTTTTTAATAATAAATAAGGTCAAATCGTGGATTCTAATTTTGTTCTTAATTTTACTAGAGGGGGAATAAAATGTTCCCCAGGTGCAAACATTTTTATAGTGAGTTTATTATTTATAAGTTTGTGCTAAATTCTCTGTCATATTGCGAGCACAGTGTTAAGTTGTGTGATTTATGCGTTTTCCTAGCACTATATAAATAGATCATTTACTTGGTGTAATGCTACAAAATGAAACAATGAACATAAATTATAAATTACATTAATATATTAATATAAATTACAATTCTGTTTGGTGAACAGAAAATTAGGCTCACCTTGAATTTTTATTATCATGCCTCTTGGAAGTGTGGACCCTACAGTTTGAGAAACTGTCTAAAGGAATCCCCAAGGGGAGTATGGAATGGTTAAAAATGAGGATATATTTCCTAATTGATCTCTGGTCTCCCTTTAAGTTATATTTAAAATTCAGATCTTGCTTAAGAATTGGGGAACTTATATACAGTATATTACAATTTTATTCTGAGATGGTTGATCTCTATTATGAATGTTTTCCTTTTTTTGCCTCCACAGAAAAAGATTGCAGATGTCCGCTGTTTAAGCATGGCAGTGGTTGGCATGCATTTGTGGCAAGCCTTGAAAGCTGGTTACAGTTTTGATGTTCAGAGAGCAGGCCTGACTCCTGAAATGAAGAAGTTAATTACAGATGCCATTAGAAAACCTCCCATTAATTCAGGTTAGCATTACTTTTATAGTCAAAAACAGAACTTTTAAAAGGTCCGCTAATCATCATTTGCCCCACTCGATTATTGGGGCCATCAAGCCATAGTGAATCATATAATTTTTTTATTTTCAGGGCTGTGGTAATGATAGGAGACCACTAGAGCTGTACTGTACTGATGGTTACTGTCTTCTCACTATGGTATAAACATTTCAAAGAATTGGTGTACTCTTTTTCAGTTGTGCCCCAATAGGTGAGAAAACAAACTTAAAGAACTGTATGTGAAGCCTTACTGGGTTCTGTTTCTAGATGAGCTTTGGTACTATGGTATTGATATATATATATAACCCACATATTCCTTTTTAATTCTTCATTCAAAATTTGTACAGTCAAAGCCCAGTGTCAGCATACACTACATGAATAGTCAGGGTCCTGTTTATTGCCCTATCCATTTAAATGCACCTGGATATCTAAAAGTACAGATTTCCTTAACATTCTAACCTTTTTAAGTGTATACCTCCTTAATACAAACATATGGGCACTATAGTGATTTTTTTAATGATGTTTTGTCTGTGAGAGATCTCATGGTAATTATATCGATGTAGTCTATTCATTTTGTGCATATACCTGGAAAATTGATGCAGGCTACATTGGAGAGGTTTAAAAAAGGAGTAATGTGATATACTATAGGGGAGCCTAAACCATTCTTCAGATTCACATAGGCCTCTGGAGACACAGAGTCTGTCTGCAATAATGAAGTGATTAGATTGGCAGTGATTATGTATAATTTTATTTTACAGGTTAACAAACATATTGTGTTAAAATGGCAGTTTCAAATGTGTAAATCAAATGGTTTATAAATATTGACTGATGTGTTTGGTACCCTGAGAAAAAAAAAAATTACACAGTTTTCAGGGATTTACATATTATAACTTTAAACTACAAGTCCTAAATTTCGAAAATAAATTTATACTATATTAGAATAAAAGGTTTATTTATTTTCAAAATAATTACAAAGTATGAAATAAAAGGAACTAGGGAGAGAATAGCATGCAAGGGAAGGGACAGAAAAAATGCTAACAAAGTATAAACAAAGCTCTTAATATATACAGTTAGGCCCATAAATCTTTGGACAGAGACAACTTTTTCTGATTTTGGTTCTGTACATTACCACAATGAATTTTAAATGAAACAACTCAGATGCAGTTAAACTGCAGACTTTCAGCTTTAATTCAGTGAGTTGAACAAAAAGATTGCATAAAAATGTGAGGAATTATAGCCTTTTTTAATACAATCGCTTCATTTCAGGTGCTCAAAAGCAATTAGACAAATAAAAACACTGTTTTCTAATACTTGGTTGAAAACCCTTTGCTGGCAATGACGGCCTGAAGTCTTGAACTCATGGACATCACCAGATTCTGGGTTTCCTCCTTTTTAATACTCTGCCAGGCCTTTACTGCAGCAGCTTTCAGTTGCTGTTTGTTTGTGGGCCTTTCTGTCCGAAGTTTAGTCTTCAACAAGTGAAATGAATGCTCAATTGGGTTCAGATCAGGTGACTGACTTGGCCATTCAAGAATATTCCACTTCTTTGCTTTAATGAACTCCTGGGTTGCTTTGGCTGTATGTTTTGGGTCATTGTCCATCTGTATTTTGAAACGCCTCCCAATCAGTTTGACTGCATTTAGCTGGATTTGAGCAGACAGTATGTCTCTGAACACCTCAGAATTCATTCGGCTGCTTCTGTCCTGTGTCACATCATGGATAAACACTAGTGTCCCAGTGCAACTGGCAGCCCAATTAGCAAAGTCCAATCTAGCCTTTCTATTCTTGAGGCTTATGAGTGGCTTGCACCTTGCAGTGCAACCTCTGTATCTAGTGCAGTATTCTCTTTATGGTAGACTTGGATGTTGACACACCTACCTCCTGGAGAGTGTTATTCATTTGTTTGGCTGTTGTGAAGGGGTTTCTCTTCACCATGGAAATGATTCTGCGATCATCGCCACTGTTGTCTTCTTTGGATGTCCAGGTCTTTTTGCGTTGCTGAGTTCAGTGCTTTCTTTCTCAGGATGTACCAAACTGTAGATTTTGCCACTCCTAATATTGTAGCAATTTCTCAGATGGGGTTTTCCTGTTTTTGCAGCTTAAGGATGGCTTGTTTCACCTGCATGGAGAGCTCCTTTGACCGCATGTTGTCTGTTCATAGCAAAATCTTCCACATACAAGCAACCCCCCCCCCCAAATCAACTCCAGTGCTTTTATCTGCTTCATTGATAATGACATAACGAAGGGATTGCCCACACCTGCCCATGAAATAGCCTTTGAGTCAATGATCCAATTGCTTTTGAACCTCTCAAATTTAGTGATTGTGTTAAAAAAAAGACTTTAGTTCCACTTTTTGTTTAACCGACTGAATTAAAGCTGAAAGTCTGCAGTTCAATTGCATCTGAATTGTTGTTTCATTTAAAATTCATTATGGTAATGTACAGGACCAAAATTAGAAAAAAGTTGTCTCTGTCCAAAGATATAGATATATGTTAAGGTTCCATCTAGGGTTTCCACCTGGCTGGTATTTCACTGGCCTAGATGGTAAAATAGAAGCCAAGGCTGCCAATTGATGTAATCATTCCACCTTTTTACATCATTGTTCCGCCTCTCCTTCTTCACCAGTATTGGGATGCTTTAAACTTAAATGTTCTTCATTTGTAAATACCCTTTCACACTGGTAAATAATAAACTTCAGATTTTTTTAATTTGCCAATGCTGCTTTGGAATAACATTTGGCTTTTCGCATAGCATTTTATAACCAAAAACCCATTTAAAAGCATAGGACCACAATTAGTTTAAAGGGGTGGGTATGGCGTGCTATTTCAAAAAAAAACACATGAAACCAAGTCACAGCTTCTGGCTAATACAATATACAAAACTCGGAGGGTTGTGGAAGCACTCTAAAGGCTAATTTAAAATATATTTAAATATAATGGCGGTGCTACTTACAATGCACTTCCCTGGTCCCCTGTCTCATAAGTAATTCTGTATATATGCAAGTGCATGTGTTTACAAAACAGGGGTTTTTAGTTACAAAGTTATGATCATAAAGTTGAAAAGCCACAATACCACGTCAAGGTAAACCCCACATGGCGGTCCCTAACTTGTTTGCCTCAGGTCATAATATAAAAAGAGATATTTCTCTGCATAATAGAATTACCTGTATTCAGTGTGTGTTGAACATTGCTTTCTAGCACCCTCTACTGTGCTGGAAAGGATATGCAGCTACTGTGCTGGAAAGGATATGCAGCTAATAGTTCTGATTCTTCAAAGTTTCTGTTACAGAGGCTATAAAATACTTTTCAGTAGCTATTTTGAGAGCTTTGACTTGGACATATCATGTGGATTATTTATCAGATGGGCAACTTTTCACATGAGCTGTAACCCATAGCAACCGGTCAGGGATTAGCTGCTTTTTCAGCCAGCTTTAGGTAGATCAATAAAACCAAAAATTGAGCCAACAACGTTGTCTGACAGGGAGGTATCCTATATTGCAATTAAAGGTTATTTTGTAATCTATTTGTAATCAATTGTTCTATTGTATAGGACAGCAGAATATTTTGGCACTTTATAAATATGTTTTAATAATAAAATTCATTTGACTTAGCCCATACTTTTTCTTAACTTTGTAACATTAGAATAAGATGAGTACTTTCCATTTATTCCCTATAGACCTTTCAAGTTTTAAAGCAATTCGTGAATACGTTCCTGCTAACATTGACGGCTACCTCATCAGAATGGTGATTTCTCTACTTGAGAAGGAGGGGAGCAGTGGGGCTCAAGGACAACCTGAGTTCCCAACACAGAAAACACTAATACAGACCGAAGAGAATCCCAAAAATGTTTCAGTTCAGAATACCAAGCACAAAGTAACAATGGGCAAATCAATGTGGATTGAAAAAAAGGTTAGTAGGTCTTAGTACATTGCCCTCTTGAAGCAAAGATAGTTAACTTGTTAATGACGAATTGTTTAGTTATTGTTGAAGTTTTGCTTTTTTGCATTTTGTTGTTCTCAAAGCACTGCCATTTCGTTATGATGTTAATGATGCAACCAAGCCATTAATGCAGCTGTGCAAGTTACCAATTACAGCATCACTTGTGTCTAGTTTTCTGACTAAAATTCAGAATCGATATAAATGAAAAATGTATACTCCTTTTCCAGGCACAAGTAAGGTAGGAACTATCTGGTATCACCTATTCTTAATATTAAATGCTCTTTTCCCATCAGCCTACACAGCCTGCAACTGCAGAACTAGAAGTAACAAAAGGAAAAGCGCTGGCCCCTATCATGTTGGCATCATGGAATGAAGCCAGTCTGGATGCTGACACTGAGGAATTATTTTCAGAATCACAGGTAAAATGCTGCAGAGGTCTTACTTTTTAACTGTAAATAGCACTTTTAGGATTGTCGGTTTAAATAAAACATCAAAAATTAAAACATAATCACAAAGAAACAATAAAATCTTCATCCTGTCAGAGAGCCAAGTCAACATGTGACAAAATTGTGCCTTTGACGAAACCTGGCAGTTGTGCAGTGCTTTTCAGTTTAACTTTAACAGGGAATATATATAGATAAGTATACATGTTTGCTTTTGCATTGGTTTACCATTGCCTTGCTGCAGTGGTAATAAAAAATAGTAGAAACAGTAATACTGTGCTGCCATATTTCTTACCTTTACCAGGTAATGCATGTGAGAGTCTAAATCCGCACTAGGAATGTCTGGGAAAGGAAATATAGTGGCATGTCAAAAAAAAAATTCAGCAACTGAATTAACTTGGGGGGGGTGCCTAAATTATTGATGCCCCCATTGAATTCAGCTTTCATTGTATTTTCACCATTTTATTGACTTTTTTTAAACCAAATTACCTTACATTTGTTCCACCAGTCTCTGGTGAGGTCAAGTAGTTAGGACATTTGCTGTGTAGGTGATGCTTTGCAAGTGAATTCCGCTGCTTGACTGATGTTAGTTATATGTAAGATCAAACCATATTTTTTGTAACCAATGATTTGTATAAATCTACTGCTCTGTATACCTGTTAATAAAGATATTCACATAGGACAGGGCCATCTTGTACCCCACTGCCTTGTCTCTAACCTGCAGATGTACTTATACTGAAATAAGCAATTATTTAAATGGTCCATCTGAAGGCATTAGAGACCAAACTTTTTCTGAGATCTACTCTTGAAAATAGTATTAAAAAAAAAGCTTTCATCCAGACAGCCTTCACACTCCCATAGGGGGTAGAGGCCCTCCTCATCAAAAGTGAACATAAAATATGTGCAGAATTATCAACCAGGTTTTTTAATTTGTGCAAAAAGTCACTTGTATCACAAGTACATAAGATGTAAGATCTGTGATTTATGATTTGTTCTTAACATATAGAGACAAGGAAGGGGAAGTACAGAATCTAAAACCAGTGAAGTTTTGCCTCATATTACATCATTTTTTCTGGTTCCCAAAAAATGTAAAATGTGGGTTCATTTATAAAGTAGGGCAGAAAGGCTCTACAGTGTTTTGGGGTTCTTTACCAGCCAAAGGCAACCACAGCCCTTTATCCGTGTCTCAAAATATACCCCAGTAGCTCCCCATCTTCTTTTCTGCGGATTTACTGCAAATGCTCTTTGCTGATGTCATTTACCGGGGTTAGGGACTGACTCATAATACTGTGTTTATGTAAATGGCACAATATATAGCTAAATAATACAGATTATATATAGTGCATATATAGTAATATAAATATAGTACATAGCAGTTCTGCAATTAGTGCAAATAGCATTATAATTTAATAATCGGCCCTGTAGCATCAGTTTATATGACAAACTTAATTTTCTGCTTGATAATGAGCAACAACACTTAAGCTGTTCAGACCACACTAAGGGTTCTATTTATCATGCTGTGTAAAAATTGTAGGAAAACATCACTGGTGATGTTGTCCATAGCAATTTATCCAAATTAGATTTCAACAAGTCACCTACAAGTTAGAAAACAAAAGCAAAGGTCTGTGTGGTTGCAGTGGGAACCACACTGGTCATGCTTTCCTCCCAATTTCTACACAGCATGTTAAATAGGTCCCTAAGCATGTTAGTGTTATTGTTACTCCTAACAAAATCCAAGATCATTACTACCATAGAGATGTTGTACCCTAAGGCCAGTGCAATATGTTTATTATATAAGAAATGGCTTTTCTAGCCATATTAATTTTTAGGGTTTAGTTCTTTATCTAGGCTCTTTTAAAGAAAAAAATACAAGAGAAGCAAAGTTGCATAATATGATATTTTTTGACAAACTGTAGGAGAACAAATGTGTATAGCTTTTGCCAATTAAAATAACATACACAAAGCAATTGCATGTATTTGCATGTGTTTATACTAGCAGTGTGTATCACTTTGCTGTTTTTAAAGGGGTACTATCGCAAAACTGAAAATGTTATATAAGCTTCAGCATACTGAAATAAGAAGTTTTCTAAATATGATCAATTAAAAATTCTGTACCATTTATGAAATAATCAAGTTTATCTTCACTATCTCAGCATCTGTTTCTCTTCATTCTCTCTTCGTTGGATGTCAGATATTCATTGACAGTTATATCCAATATATCTTATAGGAGGGGGGGTGCCTTTTGCCTAGATGTATTAGAGCTCACTTTATTAAAATCACCAGACATCATGTCTCTATACATGCCGAATTTGTGCAAAAGGCACAAATGAAACTAGTTATGTGAGTGAGCTCTAATTCATCTGCTAGGAAAAAAAGCCCCCCCCCCCCCCATAAGATATATTGAATCTAACTGTCAAATATCTGACACAAACAGTTGAAAAAGCCAATACATTGAATGCTCCACAACTGGGTGATGCCTTATTTATTGCATGGTGCTCCAGACAACCTTACACCTGATCAAATGTTTCGGGACCACATGTCCCTTCCTCATTGAATGAATATCTGACACGCAACTGCTGCAAGAAGACAGAATGAAGAGAAACAGATGCAGAGAGAGGGATAGTGAAGATAAACGTGATTATTTCAGAAATGATGCTGAATATTTGATTGTATTTAGAAAGTTTCTTCATTTCACTATGATGAAGCTTATATTAAATTTTCATTTTCGCAACATTTCCCCTTTAAGTATGCTGATGCATAGCCCAGTGTGCTCCAGCAAAAAGGAAACTTCCTTGACCAAGCAGGTAAGTAGATGGTTTTCTTTTTATTTTGTCCCTATGCTTTGTGCCAAGCATGCATGCTCCAATCTGCTGCACCTCTCCTCAAAGGTGCAAGGGGCACTGATTTATGCTTACTTTACTACATGGTGCAGATCTTTGTACCTCTAGTACCTAAAGCGTAGGGCATTTAACATGGTGCAGATCTTTGTACCTCTAGTACCTAAAGCGTAGGGCATTTAACATTGTTGTATAAAACTTTATCACATATTGTTAATGCTCCTTTTTTTTTTTTTTACCTGTTCCAGAGTTCTACTACAACCCCAAAAAGAAAACTTCCTGAATGGTTTGGTTCTACAAAAGGAAATGCTGCAACAAATGCTGTCAAGAAAGCAAAACCTGGGAAGAAAAAGGGTCTTTTTGATTAATTAAAAAAACTTTTTGTATGGAGATACAAAACATTTAAGCTGAAGATTTGCCAACTAGTGTTTTTGTCGGTAGGAAAAAATCTTAACAATAAGCACCAATTTTTTTGTTCAGTTTATAAACAGTGCATTCTTGATTTTCTTCTATTTTTAAGGGGAAGTTCACCTTACACATTTTTGTACAAAAATAAACAGTTTTTTTTTTTTTACTGTTTTCATAAAATTGTAGTTTAATATTGGTCTGTCTGCCAGTTTGGTAATCCAATTGCAGACTCTGAACTATTGTTGTTTGCTACATTAATTGTATCTATTATATTCTGGGATTATGCAGGGCCACAGATAAGAAATATATAAACTAATATAGCAAATTGGAACAGTTCAGAGTTGTTGACATTCCCTACCAGAGCTGCTCCTGGGAGACATAAGATGAAAAATTAAACATTAAATTTCAGTATTAAAAAAAAAAACAAGTAAACAAGTAAAAGGCTACATTCTCATAGGTGCTTCTTACAACTTCTTTGTATCTCTGCTTTTATAGATTTCCTCTGCATAATAGTGTAATATTGTTAAAATGGATTATATATACACCTTACACACAAAATGCTCTTATGAGTACTTCTGCAACTTGAATAAACTTTTTGTTTTGTAGATATCAGCAGTACCTCTGTTGTTTTTTTAAAGTGCCAGAACTTGCACTGTTGCTGCCAATGTAATATATAAATGCATATTTTCACCCTTAGCAATAGCAATTACTAATTGGTAGTAATGAATGGTGATATTAAAGCTAATGTACAGTTTTCAAAAGTGGATAAAGAGGTGTGTTGCTGATACACTCATTAAAACATTGTGAATGCCCCCCCCCTTTTGACATAAGCTCATTTAGTCCCATAGATACTTTGTGAACTGTCAAAAATAAACATAATTTTTTTTTTTTACACATACATACCAAATTACACAAATTAAAAGCAATCCATGTTACTCACAAGAACTATTTCCCAACCTCCCTTACAGTTTAATACAACCATTTTGTAACCTTGTTCTACTGTGAAGTGATGGATTCTGGGACTTTAAGACCCCATTTCCATAATGACTGGTGCACAGATATGTTGGTTATATGGTTATGCAATTTTTTTAAATAATCCAAACTGTGTGAGCTCAAAAGTGGGGTAATAACTTCCCTTTACTGTATCTCGTTACCTGCAAAATCTGCTATTTCTTATGTGTACAGAGTTAAATAGTGTTTATACTTTAACAACTAATTAAGGGTTCTTGCATACAAGTGTTTTAGGGCTGTTCTGTTTCAATCAGTTCAACCGCAGGGGGAACTACTGTACCAACCACATTTTTTGTAAAAAACTATATACAGGTATGTATATATTTCTTGTCTTTTTTTTTTTTTTGTAATTAAATTGTTGCAACAATCTTGTGATGTCACTTATTGCATTAAACCTGCCTAAGGGTAACTCAGAAAAAGATTCCTGCTCGTAGTAATACACCACTCATCATTATTTAAAGTAACGCTAAAAAGCCTAAAATGTTTTCTTTTTTTTGAAATTGCAGCACTAAATCATTAAAATACATAAACACTGTATAAATAGTTTTTTAATGATTTTTATATTAGTGCCAATACCGACCCCCCCCCCCATCTCAACGTAGTATATTATTTGCCACAAGTCTAAGTGGTTAATTGCTTACAAAACATGGCCTTCCACAGAACTAATATTAAATTTGCTAGCTAAAGATCCTACAGATTCCTTGCCAACTGTTTTTGTTTTGGTTTTTTTGGTCTTGTACACTGCCTTAATTTGGATCCACCAGTAATCGTCTTCAGATGTAAAAAGAAAATATAGCACATTTAATTTGGCATAATTATTTACATCTAGAATGTCAAAGGTTATCTATACCTTTTCTTAAATGTCAGTTCCACTTGTAACAACTCACCAGTGAAATAAATTAGATTTTCATAAATTAGGTATTCCAATTTGAATCACTGTGATGCCATTATCAACATCTGGACACATGCATTAAAGCAAACATAAAGCTATGTGTGGTCAAAAATAACATTGGAATGTGTAATAACCTAGCTAGTGGCTACTGAATCTCCCAGCAAAAAATGTAGAAGATTGTAGAAAGCTTCAGAGAAGTACCAAAGGTATGTATAATACATGAGTTTAGTTATAGAGGCATTGGGACAGCATAAAGAGTAGAGTAGAATAGAGTGAGACCCAAAGAAAAGGATTGCTTTTGGTTGCAAATATATTTACAAATAACTGTAAAACCATTGAAAATGTGTAAGAAATGTACAGCTGTATGTAAAAGTAGCAGCACCCTTTGCTGTATTACTTATTTAGTAGTAAACAACGACTTTAAAATGCCTAAATAAGGAAAATGCAAATTGCGGCATGTGCAAAAGTTTGGATATCATTCCACCTGCCCAGTGATAAACACTGTGTTTCAAACCTAACTCTTAATGATCTCATGGGCCTTAATAGCCATTAAGAGTTGTCCCCTGTTGACAAATGATGAGCTTCATAAAATACCCCAAACAAAAAAAAAAAAATACTTTTTAAAATATGAATGTACATTAAAAGTTTGTTTTTGTAAGTAATTGTTCCTAAACCTGACATGTTTGCCAACTTGACTGTCGCAGCTCAGCCTGTGAGAGTTTCTAATGCTAACGGACTCCTGCTG